>NW_020175410.1:1402498-1402693 GCF_003031525.2 Neophocaena asiaeorientalis asiaeorientalis
AAAAAAAAAAAAAAAAAAAAAAAAGAAATGTGGTAAATGAGTGAAGTGCTCAGAATTCTTAGATAGCATGCCCTTATGTAAGTTACTGTAACCATAAAAGTTTAGTATGTAGCATATATAAAATTTAAAAATTTGGAACTTGTCATTCCTATTTTCACTAAAGTTTACTGGGATATTTAGATCAACGTTATTATT
>NW_020175410.1:1402718-1446170 GCF_003031525.2 Neophocaena asiaeorientalis asiaeorientalis
CATCTGAGGGTTGTTTTGGGGTTTTTTTTTTTTTTTTTTTTGCGGTACACGGGCCTCTCACTGTTGGGGCCTCTCCCGTTGCGGAGCAACAGGCTCCGGACGCACAGGCTCAGCATCCATGACTCACGGGCCTAGCCGCTCCGCGGCATGTGGGATCTTCTCAGACCGGGGCACAAACCCGTGTCCCCTGCATCGGCAGGTGGACTCTCAACCACTGCGCCACGAGGGAAGCCCCGGGGGCTACTCTTCATTGCGGTGCACGGGCTTCTCATTGTGGTGGCTTCTCGTGTTGCAGAGCACGGGCTCTAGGCACGCGGGCTTCAGTAGTTGCAGCACATGGGCTCAGTACTTGTGGCTCACGAGCTCTATAGCACAGGCTCAGTAGTTGTGGCACACAGGCTCAGTTGCTCTGCTGCATGTGGGATCTTCCCGGACCAGGGCTCGAACCCGTGTCCCCTGCATTGGCAGGCGGATTCTCAACCACTGCGCCACCAGCGAAGCCCGTAGATCAACATTATTAACTGGAACGTTAGAAGAGAAAGAGCAGCATGACTTCGTGAGTCTAGGGCACAGTGGGTGCCAGTTGAAAAATCCACAGGAAACGAAAAAAGGGAAGTGATTACTGATGAACCAGAATTTAACTACTATACTATAACCTTAAAATCCATTCCTTAAAAAATAGTTATTACAGAACTTAAAATTCACATCCTGCAGAATCTCAACCAATGAAAAAGTTACAAAGGGAGTGTGAAACTGAACTTGAAATAAAAGTTACTCTACATGTAGAGTAGAGAAAGTTACTCTACATGTAGAGTAGAGAAAGGTCAAAAACAGAACTAGGGAAGATGCTAGGACCCTCTAGGTTCTACATTCCTGAGTGACTTTCTGGAGTTCCTAAGATATCTAATCTAGGTTTGTTTATTGTTAGTACAAGAACACCCATGTATATAAGCAAACTTAGTGTATATTGTGGGCAAAATGGTCACAGAATGATAGAATATAGACCCTGAAAGAGATCCAGACACTTAGACCATCTACTCCACCTAACAACAGGCTAGTGATAATCTGGTCCCTACCTGGCTCAGTCTTGTGTGATTTTTTTTTCCTCCTAATTTTCTATATAGCCTTTATCTCCATAGTTGGTGTTTCCCAGACACAATATAGACAGTTCTTATCTCCTTAACACCCGAAAGGGTAAACTGACACTGAGATATCCTTGAGGCCTTTCTTAGCTATGGGGCTAATATAGTGAGTGAGGAAAGAGCCCAGCATCCTTTAGTTCACTCAGAGATTGCCACTCAGCAGCTGAGACTATCAACAGCTTTCTTTCATTCAACTGGTCAGTATTTATAGAGCATCTGTGTCAGACCCTGAGCTAGGTACTGAGATGACCATAGTATATAAAAGTCTCTTCCTACTCCCAGGGATCTTTACATTTAATTTATTTAAAAACGTATTGTCGGCAGGGGCGGGGGAAGGGAGATGTTTCTTTTCAAGAGTGTACTAGTGTTTTCCAACACGGGTACACACCCACAGCTAAGGTGTGTGTTCTATGACACATGGCACCTATGATGTGTTTCTTTAAGGAAAAAGAAATAATAAATCACTTTTGATCTTCACTTCCTGAGTGAAGGGATGAAAATATTTTCAGCAAATTGTTGAGATACTTCCTATTGTAAAACAGTTCTTAGAGACTTGGAAGAGTTATTTGCTTACATCAGTTTTTAGGAAGTAATTCATAGAAGAACAATTCAATTGCAAAGCCTAATATTGTTCCTCAAGCTACACCCTCTCTGCCTTTCTGTAGAAAAACACTGCCCAGACTTCCTATTAAATACAATCTTTTCCTAAAAGAAGGCAAGTGGCATCAATTTTTAAACAATGGAATGCCATCTGGAATGATAATTTGTAGTAGAGAAGGTAGCTAAAAAAATGAGCATCGTCATTAAGGAGAATGTACATGCAAAAAACGAGGAGTATTTCATTAAATTTTAACCAATAAACCACTTAATAATCTTATTCAAAACACAGGCTTTGAATTACGTCAAGGCAGAACAGAGAAACACAGATAAATATTCTATTCTCCAAAGTGTGTGTGTGTGCGTGTGTGTGTGTGTATACAGATATATACACACATATACACATATACAAATGTATACTATATTTATATGATATATAAATAAATACATTTATGAAATGTTTCTGAATCTTTAAGTATGATTTCACATGGATGGCATGAGAAATTTGGAAATAAAATAGAAAAATAATTTCAAACATATGAAAATAATTCAACACTACGTCTCAAAAGATGATCAAACTGATACTCTTATGAACAATTAATGTAGTTTTCAACTTGCTGAAAATATTTTTTGGTCACTATTTGTGGTTTGATTTTTCATGAATTATAATTATGATATTTCCTTCAAGATTGTATTTTTAAAGCATAAATCTATTTTAAAATTACACATGTCAAATAATCTCCTGAAGATATGTTAGCTGAGACTTTAAAAAAAATCTTGTTTCTCACAGATTCTACTAACAACTGTGTCATCATGGATATCCTTGTAAGCATTTAAATATGAATATTCATCCTTTATGCTCCACTGTGGTATGTGTGTGACAGTATCATATGCCACCTGGACCTCTGACCATCACCCAGGATTAGAAAGATGTTACACTGAGTGGCAGTAGATTGACTCTCACAGCACCCCTTCTCATGACAAGAAACCATGATCCCCATGAGACGTACGGAGTGAGAGAGTTTTGTACTTGGAAGTGTCAGGAAGTAGGGGGATCTACCCTCAGGATATGCAGGTCAAAGTTTGAAGGGAAATACGTTAAAAAAAATAGAAGAGTAAACATATGGGTAAAATAAACATACAAAGAATAAAGGCACCCACCTTAGAAGGTATTTCACATGTACGCTCTCACAGAGTCAGCTTTTCAATGTCTGAAAATCTCAACTAAAATTATTCAGTGAAATGCTGGAGATTTAGACAAGAGATAAGAATATAGATGTGACTGAGATTCCATGAAAACATGTTGCTAAGAAGTTTGTTGGTATTAACTGCTTCTTACTATCTTCTGAAGGAATGTTTTTTCAACCCCAAATTAATTACTTGTGTACATTTTCTGAAAAATGCTTTCTCTATATATAGTTTTACAATCACTGTAATTATTGTTTTTTACTTTTAATATTCTTACAAACCCCAGTAAATCATCATTGAGATTCAAGAATATTTCTTCAAGAAAGGTAATATACTGCTGCGTTCTATAAGCTACAAGAATGTTTATATGCCACCGTGTAAAAATTATCACTTAGAAATTCTTTTATGGAGCCTGCATAAATTATTTATGAAATTTTGGCATATTTCCAAAATATTTTCTTTTGCACCTGCTACATGATCATTTAACTTAATGTTTGAGAGGACATGCTATTCTTTACCAAAGCAAACTAAACATAGTCTCTAAAAAATATGAACTATTTCTCTTGCCTAACAAATGATTTCTCCTGTATTTCTTAAATTATTTGTTCTCTTGGATAATTCATATTTCTGTGCTCCAATTGTACTTGTTTAGCAGTATAGAGATTTACCTTCACATTTCGTTAATATTCACTTCATATCTTATGTCATAATTATTATTAATGGTTTGTTTTTGCTTAAACATTTCCTACTAACAAGATTAGATGTATCAAATTTGTAAATTTTATTAATTTATAAACATATAAATTTTACTTAAAAGTGATTAGACAAGAACCAAGAATACATAATCTGTATGTGTCATCCTCATTTCCTTGCTTTCTTGACCATTGGGGAGAAAATTCTAGATTTAGTGCCTAAACGTGGATAAGACCACACAGTGTCAGGTAATGGGAACATCGATTGCCATGGGAACTGATGTGGAAAATAACTGTAATTTAAGTATATTAAGTATTCTTTAAGAAGATGATATAGGTCAATTATATGACTTTCCCCCTAAAATATCTATTTTTTAAACTAAGCTTTTCTTTTTAAACTAAATGTTATCTGTCAAATATGGTTCTATGACCAATCACAAAATCACCTATGATATTTTCTGGAGGTAATAAGAGGTATACCTTCTTTCTTCTCCCTTTCACTTCAATTTCTTTACTGTTTGCTCTGCTCTGCCACCAACTTCTGCAACTGCTAATCTCATTTAAACATTTTTTAAAAAAAATTAAGCTCCTAAGGCTCTAAAAAAAGAAGCTATCAGATACTAGAATCAAACTCTGGAAATAGACTGGAAAGGATTAGAATGTAGCAACTAGACCTGCCTTTTCAAGATAGGACACAGGCATCTGGGGCCAGGCCCCATATTAGTTTCAAGGAATACAATGATGTAAAGGGCTCTCTGGCTTTGAAGATTTTATGCACTCAGGGGACAAAATGACAAACTGTACTTTGACGGTACCTTCAAAATTCCTACAACTGATGATTTTCAACTTTTTTAAAAAAGTGGCACACATGATAGCTGATATTCAAATGCATTGCCCTGCTATGAGCATATACAGGCTTATGAATATTTCTATCCCACTAGTTACTAGTGGTAATTCCAAAGTAATGGTTATGATAGAGGCTACAACGGTTTGATGACTGGATATTCTGGAAGTCAGATGCCACTGGTCATCAGCACCCAGTGGCAACTATTAGGACTGAACTCAAGTCTCTGGAGAAGCATGGTTAAAGCAAACAGAACCAAGTATTCTTGGATGAACTCAAGTATCAGGCCAGTATTGAAAGAATAAACCAAAACACTCCTGTACTAAAACTGATACAAAGGTCAAGGACTTGGTTTTAAACCTAACACAGAATCCTTGAATTTAGAAGTACAGTTTACAGTCAGGAAAGATCTAGTGGCCCCAATGATTTGAAAACAAGTCATGGCTTAGAGTTCCTCTTAACTAATGGCAGGACTGGTTGACAACCTCAGGGACAACTGAGACTGTGAGAGGAGACAATATACCTAAAAGCACCTGGCCCGTTATCTGACAGTTGGTCAATAAAGTTTCTATCTCCTTTTTAAATGCAGTAAGATCATCCTCAACCATTCCAGGACAGGTATGCAAAGGAGTGATTTATATGTATATATTTTTAACACCTTTATTGGAGTATAATTGCTTTACATTGTTGTGTTAGTTGCCGCTGTACAACAAAGTGAATCCATGCCACTCTCTCACTTCGTCCCAGCTTACCCTTCCCCCTCCCCGTGTCCTCAAGTCCATTCTCTACGTCTCCGTCTTTATTCCTGTCCTGTCCCTAGGTTCTTCAGAACCGTTTTCTTTTTTTAGATTCCATATATATGTGTTAGCATATGAGCATATGGTATTTGTCTTTCTCTTTCTGACTTACTTCACTCTGTATGACAGACTCTAGGTCCATCCACCTCACTACAAATAACTCAATTTCATTTCTTCTTATGGCTGAGTAATAATCCATTGTATATATGTGCCACATCTTCTTTATCCACTCATCTGTCTTGGACACTTAGGTTGCTTCTATGTCCTGGCTATTGTAAATAGTGCTGCAGTGAACATTGTGGTACATGACTCTTCTTGAATTACGGTTTTCTCAGGGTATATGCCCAGTAGTGGGATTGCTGGGTCGTATGGTAGTTCTATTTTTAGTTTTTTGAGGAACCTCTGTACTGTTCTCCATAGTGGCTGTATCAATTTACATTCCCACCAACAATGCAAGTGGGTTCCCTTTTCTCCACACCCTCTCCAGAATTTACTGTTTATAGTTCTCTCATAAATCCAGAGAAATTTAACCCACAGAGGATTATAAAAATGCAGTCTATATCATGCTTCATCCTGTGCCAGAGCAACAGTTAGCAATCGCATCAGCCCCCTCCGAAAATAAAGTTCCCTCTTATTCACCAATATATTGAAGAAGAAATTAAGAGACCTTAATGTTATTAAGCCAAGGAATTGGTTTTAACAATATCAATTGTAGGTGACACTTAAAATATTTGATTTGAGAAATTCTTTCCACCCCATTCCTTTTGTAGAACTATGCGTTATGGGAACTAAGGAAAACAAGGACCCCTTCAACTCAAAGCTCTACAAGGGAAGCCATCATATCACAAAACTGAATCATGGTGCAAGGAGGCCATCTGCACACCCCTTTTCTCTACTGAATTTCAAATGTTTGGCACAAAGAAATATCCAGCCAGCATCATCCAACTCCCCATGAACTGTCAGTAAAATAAGGCTAAAAGGTTTCAACCACTGATTTTTTTTTTCCTAAGAAAGAATACCATTTAAACTTTATGTCTCATAGTTTACATTCAATATATAAGCATCTGAATATCACTCTTGTATTATGTGTATATTTGAATAACTCCTTATATTGACACACTTTCAAGAAAATTTTCTTTAGAAATCTGAACAAGATGTTCAAGAACGCAAAACTGGTTTTTAGTAAACCAAGTTGAACTTAAAAGTGATGCTGTGAAGAAAAGAACAACAAAATGTTTCCTAGTGGTTATGTATGATTGTTTTATTAGGTTTGATAAGACTAAACAGTCCAAAGATTTGACAGTCCTGACACCTGGCATATGAAAGATGGAATTCCTGAATGGAAATTATTCTTATTGAACTTTTCTGAAGACTTTGGCTGGAAAGATGTATCCTTTCTAAAGCCAGTACATTCTCGGTGCTCCTTCAACTGGCTGAAAAATGAGGTACGGAATTCTTTGCTTAATGGGAAATCTACTGCTGTTTTAATACATATTTTTTTGGAACTTTTTTTAAAAAAAAATTCTGTCATCACTTTTCCTTTGTAGAAATAAATATGACACCATATGGGAAAAAATGTTAAAGCTCCATATGTATAGAGTAATGCTCTGAATTTAAAGATGAACTAATGCTAACCTCCATTTAATGATTAGAAAATATTGAAAACAAATACCCATACAAGTTTATATGCTTCACAGTTGCTATGCACAACACCAAGATGATATGGCTACTCTGTACTTGGCCGTGTTTAGGTAAAATCAGAGGTGTTTATAATAATAAGATATTTTTATGTGGCCACATTATTTATCTTACTGGTTCTACTTTGTGATGCACAACAGACCCGTTATTGTACTTCAGCTCAGATATTTATATACAATACAGTTCAAAGAACTGATTCTCATTCTTCTACCTACTGCTTAAAAAATGTAGGACAGCAAACTAAATAAAAAGAGATCATAAATCACAATAGTACAGATGTTGAAAAGGGAAAGTGCTTTTTTGGTCTGTCAATGTGTCACATGAATTTTTAAGTTATGAAATCCATAAAAAATAGTTTCATGACTGAAAACAAAAAAGGAGGGTATGGATTAATTGAACAAAGAAATAGAGGATTCTTTAGAACTGATTCAGAGCCTAGTGGAGGGAGCTATCCACTTTGAAAGGTCTAAGGCACAAAAGAATACTGTGATTTGGCTATCACCTCTACTCAGCCCCAGGCCCAACAGTAGGAGTCAATATGGGGTCCCTAATTGGGATAGGGAGCCAAAGGGTATTCTTATACATTTGCCTCTTTAACCTATTTGAATATGTTCCATATGAGTCTAATGCGTTAGTAGGTGATGGACCGGGATTCATGAGTCCAGAAACATGAGGCAAGTGAGATTCTATCTCAGATATGATTAACATCTACTATGGAAACACTTCAGATGGCAGAGAACCTCCTTCTTTCTGAGATATCCCATCTTGATCAAACATGATCTCCCTTTACCTTTTGCTCATTTTCCTCTGGCATCTAAAGAAATATCTATCCCTTGTTCTACATGGTAGTTTCAAACATGTGAAGATAGGACTTACGTCCCTCAGCTTACATGTCCAACTGAATATTGTTCTCCAGAGAAAACATTCTCAGCTCTTTCTGTCATTTTAAAAATTTCTCTTAACTGCACATTGTAAAGTGAGTTATTGTTCATCCCAATACGTTTAAAAATGTGTCATTTAGCACACCCCAAACACACTCCTGTTGTAGAGAATAGGAACACCATCACTCCCTTCCTTATTTTCTGATCACAGGTCATATACCTTGTACAGCATTTACAATGAACCACTCTTCTCCCACACTGCCAGTTTCGTTCATCAACTGAATTACTTCCGTGCCATTAATGAGCTAAGTCTCACTCCATTTACGTGCACGCACACACACACACGGAAATTCTATGACCAACTAAAACAATGAAGCTTAAGAAAAATAATTTTGAGTCGAACTAAATGAACGTTCATTGTATTGGAGGGAGATAAGTGGCATTGTTAGTTATTCATTTGGCAGTTTAAATATTTCTTGCCCTTCCCTTGCAATACTTTATGTGTAGACAGCAAAGCAATACCTCATCTATAGTCGAGTTCCTTATCCACATGAGCTTTTTTTTTTTTTTTTGCGGTACGCAGGCCTCTCACTGTTGCGGCCTCTCCCGTTGTGGACCACACGCTCCGGACGCGCAGGCTTAGCAGCCATGGCTCACGGGCCCAGCCGCTCCACGGCATGTGGGATCTTCCCAGAACGGGGCACGAACCCGCGTCCCCTGTGTCGGCAGGCGGACTCTCAACCACTGCGCCACCATGGAAGCCCCCACATGAGATTTTACTTGATATTTTACCTGATGTCTCAAATAACTGACATCACTGTCATTTTTTCCATACTTCTCTATTCCAATGCTTGGTGTAATTTCAAACTTCTATTAAGATGCAGGTATCAAGCTTCAGCTCTGGGATCCCAGGCAAGTATTTCAGGTTGGTGCCTGTCTTTCTCTTTTGTTAACTGAAAAATAAATGGCTCCTCTTCTGAGATTATTCATTGCATTATTTATACTTCTGCACACAACTGAGGCCCAGGTACACTCATCATTTGACAAAAACTAGAGGAAGAAGAGGAAAGGAAACTTAGAGATGAATGATCTTAGCTCTCACCTGTCACAGTATCTGTGGGAATAACCACAGGTTGTTGACTGTGATTACTGGTTTTGTTATATTTGCCCTCCATAAAAGTTTTAAATTTCCTTTTGAACGCTCATCGTATGTCCAAAGGATGTTTCAACAGCACTGAAGATGTCTCACTCATTGCAAAGATTATCAGAGCTTTCAAGTGCATTGGATATTTGGCTAGCAAAATTTTAAAGTGTACACTTTTATCCTTTACTATTGGGAAATTATATAATAAATACGTATTATTTCTCAGTAGTTACTGATCTGTGCAGTTATGTGAAACCCTTGCTTTCATTTTTATTATTCTTATAGTGGGATCAGTTGATGAGAAAAATATAAGACTGGTCTTTGCATCTCATTTACCCACTCCACTATAAGAACAGAGGATTTAAAAGCCAATTTAAATTGAGGCGAAAACGTGTGTATTTTTTGAGAAAGCAACAAGGAGGAAAACAGAGCATCAAGAGTATAAAGTCTGAGACCGTGCCCCCAGCTGAAGATGCTATGGTGTTAGCAGGTCATGCTACCATGACAGGATGCTGGAATGGGACTCATGTTGACTCAGTTTCAAATATGTTCCAGTAAGAGAGACTGAGGTAGCAGGATGGACATAAGACACATCTTTATATGCAATGCATATTCATAAGACGTCTGAGTTCCAGTGTCGCCACTCCAAGAACTCTCAGATGATGTCATTCAAGAGATTTCTGAGAATAATACCTGTGCAGAAGATGGTGCTGTGAGCTCTGTAACCTACCTGGGCACCCTCCACCAAAGGCACATGGCTCTGTACCACCTCCTAAAGCCTGGTGAGGAGGACTTTCACAAGAAGACTTGGAGAGCTAAAATATGTGTGTCTCTGCAGTTGTGGGGGTCACATCGAAAGCACTAGTGGGCAGAAGAAGTGCCAACTAATTGCTTGGTGACAAGCCAGCAGAATGATGCAGCACTGCGGAGTCTCTCAGGGCAAAGCATGTGAGAGCATGTTCTGCAGGTCAGAATGGGCCATGTGAGCTGGCATGAGGTCACCTAAGGTCATGCCAAGAATGGTGATTAGAAGACTGAGGAGACCTCAGCTGAGAGAGACTTGATACGACGTATCACAGCGGGTATCACAGGGTGTCACAGGATGCTGAAGAAGAATACAAAGTATCTGCTCGGCACAGACATTGGCATGGGGCTGTAGAATAGAGGTTTCCACAGGTGAGAGTCCCTGAAGTGACTGAAAGTGCATCACAAGAGAAAGTCTAGTTTAACTATGGGCCAAGTCCAGGAGTACAGCTGACTTACAATTTCTGACTCGGTCTTGCAATCTCTTTTGCAGGCTCTAGCCTAAGGCCGATCTAGCCTAGAGAAGAGATTTTTGCTTCATCAAGTTAAGAGGTTAATTTGAATCTTGGTCTGGACATGCTAATAACTGAAATAAGACAGTGTTTGTGACAAAGTGACCAATTACATAAAGAATGAGCAGAAAATACAGGGACTTTGATTTCATCCAAGTTTTCATTCACGAATAGGGAAGAATTCTACCACTGAATAAGACTTAATGGGGCTGCAGAAAACAAAAATAAAGTTGCATTTTGATCAGTTACAATGCATGATTCTTGCTACTTTGGAGGCGGTAGATACGAGCTTCAGGACATCCCTAGGAGAACAGATGGTGGACTTTGAAGCTGTAAATTTAGGCAAAATGCTCTCTCCTCAGCCTGGTGACAAACCAGTGGTGCCTCCCACCCTCAGGAGACCAGTCCCACTTGACTGATATGCACAGACAGTGAAATCCCAAAAAACAGGAGGCCCTCTTTAAACTTTCTGGATTTTATACAATTTGGGGGACCTGAGGATCTGCAATATGAGAGACTGAATTTCTCACCAGTGACAGAGAGTCAATTTTATTTTTATTCAGAAATATGTTTTGATACCTAAATGTTGTGGGTTTATTTGAAAAACATAATACTTGCTTTATTCCAAAAAGTTTGTGGAATAGAAGGAAATGCATGGCAGTAGTGGAATCAGGACACGTAGTAGGTGAAAAGGCCATCGGAAGGGCATCTGTCAGTAGTGGGTGAGTACTGAGTCAGTAATGTCTATAGACAATTCACAAACAGCCTGGAATTTCTGTGCGTCGCTGTTATCTCTGCAGCTCCTAGGACGTATTTCGCTGTCTGCTGTGTAGCTGTATATACCACAAACACTCTAAGAGCATTTTAAAAGACTTCTATTCTTGCTTCCCTTTCCTTCCTGGCAAGTTCTCTGTGTTTTCTGTTGTTCTTTTGTTTTGTTTTGTTTTTTGTTTTTTAATCCTTAATAGGGAGAAGTTTTGCGCCTCTGGAAATATACTGCAATTTTATGGCTCTTCCTGATGAGTGAATTTTTCAGCAACCATATGGTATGGCTGGCTCTGACTCTACCGAACTCTAATAATGTTCAGAGTCTGTGGAGCAGCTTGTTCATTCCAATCTTTTGTAAGCCTTGCTATATTGATTGCGGTCTTTGATAAACCAAGTTGTTGAGTTTTCGGTCTCTGCCAGAAGTTTTAAATAAGACAGTTTGAAAGTCAGCTTCGGTTGAGCTTTATTTTGCATAACTTGCTTTCTCCTATGCCATAGGCATGATAAATTTATGGCATAACTTTTCATTTTCATTATTTCAGAAAATATTTGCTTCTCAAGCCCTTACACGTGAAGTGCTTGAGTCTCCCAAGATAGTCTTAATGTCCCTTCTCATTTTACACGTATCAGAGTATTTTCCTTCTGCCGTAAGTTCAGCGTTTACACTTACTGAAATTCTTTGAAATGTGCTTATTTTTGCAATTATTTCAGCATTTAAAGTAGTAAAATATTACATAGTGTCATGAGTTGGTTTTCAAAAGAAGAGCTCTTATATTTTTTATCCATACAATGATCATTTAATTAATATCTATTATATGCCTACTATAGTACCTTCCCTGAAGAAATTTAATGTCTAGAATGAGATACTACTACTACTATTGGTAATAATAATAATAAATATAGCTAAAATTTGTTGAGTGGTTCCTACTTGCCCGGTACCATTATAGAATTTTACATGTCAGATATGAATTGATTCTCAGACATACACAAATGGATACTATTATTCAGTTCTTTTAACATTAAAGGAAAAAGACATGGACAAATTAATTCTCTTGCCTCACACAGATAATAAATGTCACACAGATAGTACATGATGAATTCAAATTTAGGCATCTTGATTCTCTTGAATTATCCTATCTTTCTCGATAGAAAAGAATGATTAAAATATTTCTGGTGAGAGGGAGTTCAGCTCCTGAAAGGTCTAGGAGTCTTATAAATGAAATAGGGATTTACCTTAGGGACAGTATAGATCATTGAGCAGATGTCAGTGAGGCACTAACATAATTGTGATTTCAGAAAGCTCTGTGATGAACTGAAGGAAAAGGTGAGAAATAGTCAAGTATTATTCCTAAATTTCTGATTTGTGTTGCTGGGTGAATGGAGTACGTATATAAGGAGAGTGGAGGAGGAGCGAGTGAGACAGAAAACAAACTTGGGTTTGGAAATGTAGAATTTGACAATCACATAGAGAGTAGCACCAGAGATACGGATGGAATAAATGAGGCCAAAGAACTGAATAGGATTTTTTTTTTTTGCGGTACGCGGGCCTCTCACTGTTGTGGCCCCTCCCGTTGCAGAGCACAGGCTCTGTACGCACAGGCTCAGTGGCCATGGCTCACGGGCCCAGCCGCTCCGTGTCATGTGGGATCTTCCCAGACCGGGGCACGAACCCATGTCCCCTGCATCAGCAGGCGGAGTCTCAACCACTGCGCCACCAGGGAAGCCCGGGATTATCTTTTGAGCATCATAAAATATGGAGAGAAGAGAGCCAACGGCTCAGGAAAATTCCAATAGTTATGGGAGTCCCAGAAGACAAGGAGTTAATAAAGTTGCCTGACAATAATTCTGAACAGTGGTGAAAGGAATACAAAGCTAGCTGGTATCACAAAAGCCAAGAAAGAGGGCATTTCAGGAGACAGGACGAGTGTCATACATTCTTAAGAAAGGCTTTGTAATCTGATGATTGAAAACAATTCTGTTGGATTTATTAACAATGAGATTGTTGGCAATCTTGATATGAGTAATTTCAGTGGAATGATGGACTCCACAAAGGAAGCTGAAGTTGATGGGGAAAAACTAGAAAGTGAAGAAGCAAAAACAGCAAATGTAACAATTCTTCAAGAAGCTCATCTGTGAAGGGCAGGGGCAAGAATTAGTGCTGGCCGAAAAATTAGGGCTGGGCTTCCCTCGTGGCGCAGTGGTTCAGAGTCCGCCTGCCGATGCAGGGGACACGGGTTCGTGCCCTGGTCCGGGAAGATCCCACGTGCCGTGGGGTGGCTGGGCCCGTGAGCCATGGCCGCTGAGCCTGCGCGTCTGGAGCCTGTGCTCCGCAACGGGAGAGGCCACAACAGTGAGAGGCCCGCGTACCGCAAAAAAAAAAAATTAGGGCTGATAAGCTTAGACAAAAAGTCTAAGCTTATCAGCCCTAATTTTTTTTTTTTTCAGTACTCCTAATGATTTCGGCACTAAAAAAGTAGACTTAGATACAGGCATCGGTGTTTTTGTTTTGCAAAAATGAACCTCGTGTCAAGAAGTTCAAGTCCTCTGCAATGATACAGCGAGTTAGAAGGTGGAGGTGCTTAAGGAGCTTAGAGAAGGCTGAATTAGCTCTTCAGGGGAAAAGGAAAGCAGCTAATTAGGGGAATCTAAAAGGATCAGGAAACAGTGTTGAGGAACAAGTAGAGGCTACAGCTCATGGCATGATCTGGGAGCTGGTACTATTTTCTCCAGAATTCAGCATCCTGCCCAAGGCAGACAACTATATTCATTCATGCTTGGTGTTTTTCTATACTGGTAACTGAAGAATTCATTAGAGGAAGGTCAATGTATTACTAATAGAGGAGTTGAAAAAATAGATCATTTTATCTAGTTTGAGTAGCGGCAGAAAGAACTATTTTAATAAGTATGAATTATGTACCACGTATAAGGGGATACAGGGGTGAACAAAATACTTACATATGTGTCCTGCCCTCAATCATGTTGGTAGTTGAGATAGAAACAAATGAATACTCATATAAATGTATAATTACCAATAATATTTGCTCTGAAAGAAAGTTAAGATACACGGTGAGAGGCTAAGAAGGTAGAATGCTTTAGATTGCATGTCCTGGAAACATTTAGAATGGTAGCTTCACAAAGAAGATTTATTGTGGAGTGTTCTCAGGACACTCGTGAAGGCATCGAGGAAGCAGTGGGAGAAGGAAGCATGAGGGAGAAGTTGGGCCACAGTGCACCTGAGGTCTCAGCTGATCCTATGGAAGTCTGGCTGCTGGGAAGGCCCTTCAAATCTATCCCAGGGCTTCCCTGGTGGTGCAGTGTTTGAGAGTCCGCATGCCAATTGAGGGGACGCGGGTTCGCGACCCAGTCTGGGAAGATCCCACATGCCACGGAGCAGCTGGGCCCGTGAGCCATGGCCGCTGAGCCTGCGCGTCCGGAGCCTGTGCTCCACAACGGGAGAGGCCACAACAGTGAGAGGCCCAAGTACCGCAAAAAAAAAAAAAAAAAAAAAAAAGCTATCCCAAAAAAAAAAAAAAAAAAAAAAAAAACAAAAGCTATCCCAAATTAAGGCAAGGGGACAGAGCTTTGCATCTTCATGGTCACTGGCTATAAGTTGCTCCCCTGGAAGAGTTTATAACAAAGGGTAAAGCACTCTCTGCGGTAGCTGAGGAAATTCACAGTGAAGGATGTATCAGTGAACTCTCAGCAGCCTGTTTTCCCAGCAGCTGGGGCTGGTGTGTCAGCCCTATAGAGGGTATCTGAGTGAAGCACCATGTAATAATTATAGTTTATTACCCAGTGGTACAGATCCACCAACATCTTCTAGTAAGTTTTCCCTATCTGGGAGCAGCTCCTTCAGGGTTCTTATTGACCTTTCCTGGGAAACTTACAAGAAAAGGGCTATAGGATGAACCACAGTTGCTTCCTGTGACCTCTTAGCAGTAACTAATACTCATCACCCTGCTCCACCACACATTCCACACTTTCCTCATTCTCAGCTAACGCCTTTGCTTGCTAGGTGGTTTTCCGGGTAGAGTGAATGAGATCTTTGTCCCTGAAGGATCTGAGTCCCTAGTTACCGTGCTCTTCTCAGACAATGGCTGCTGTGCTTGTTCATTATTATGAAAACTGGTCAGGGAAGCAGTGAGATACCCCAGTGAATCCCTTGAGCACAAATTATGTTCACTCCCATTTTGCAGCAAGATGCTTAGGGTAGGTTTCTTACCAAGATGCTTGTCAGGATGGTGATTCTCTATTTTTCCTGATGTTTTCTTGGTACAAGGACTCTGAAGTTACTGGACAGCAACTTTCAAGTTGCAAGTTGAGTGGGACTCTTGCTTTGTCCCTGGTAACACAGGGAGCCCCAATTTTCCTAGTGGGTCATTGGGAGTGATAAGAAGTGGGGCGATTGCTACCTCCAACTCTTTGGTTCCCAGTCTCCTGTGTTTGAGATATTGAGGACAAACCAACATATAATGTTCCTTGACTTGGGGTATATACTGTGTCTTGGAGAATGGCACCCCTCCTTCTCTGTTATGGGCTGAATTGTGTCCCCCTCCCAAATTCATATTTTGAAGTCATAAACTCCAGTATCATATAATGTGACTGTATTTGGAGACAGGGGCTTTAAAAAGGTGATTAAGTTAAAATGAGGCCTTATCCAATCTGGTGTCCTTATAAAAAGGGGAAATTTTGACAAAAAAAGTGACACCAGGGGTGTGCTCGCACAGAGAGATAACTATGTGAAAAGACAGCAAGAGGGTGGCCATCTGCAAGCCAAGGAAGAGGCCTCAGGAGAAACCAAATCTGCCACTACCTTTATCTTTTGACTTCCAGCCTCCAGAACTGAGAGAAAATAAATTCCTGTTGTTTAAGCCACTTAGGCTGTGGCATTTGTTATGAGAGCCCTAGCAAAGTAATACACTCTCAAACCAAACTGATGCATATGATCAGTTACATATTTAAGAGGCCCATTCCACCATTCAACAGGTCAGTAACTTCTGGGTGGTTTTATATATTATAGGCCCAGTGGATCCCATGGTCATGTGCCCACTGCCATACCTTGGTTGCTATGAAGTTAGTCCCTTTGTTCAAGGCATAGGCATGCAGGATGCTATGTCAGTAGATAATACAACTTTCTGTATGTCTTCAGATAGAGAGGATGACCAAGTCTTTGTGGGTAGGAAGGTCAAATGTATAAGCAGTGTATGAATTTGACTTGCTCATCTTTCCAGGTGGGAGAAGTCAAGTACAATCAACTCTCCACCAAGTGGTTGGCTAGTTTTCTCTAGGGCTGGCATCATATGAGACTCAGCATTGGTATCTGTTTTGGCCAGTTAAACATTCAGCGCGGGCAGCCCATGTGTAACCTCCATCTCCGCCATCACAGCATCGCCATTATTCTCCCCTTGTCCCAGTACTGGGGTGACCAATGACAACAACTGGCTATCTTTAACAGTTTTAGTCATTGTCTCTACCTTTTTATTTAGTTTCTCTCCTGGGGTTCATGCTCTCTACTGGGCATTAACATGCAATACAAATATCTTCACACACTATGCTTACTGCTGTAGGTCCATCCACATGCCCCTTTCCTCCATTAGTTTACATTGTATAATTAAGACATACCCTTCTTGGATGCCTATTTTGTCTACAGTGATATTGTGTTTTATTAGAATTCTCCATACCTCTCTCACTGTAGCCCTGGCTACAACTTCATTGTGCTGTTCATTGTGAAAGCTGCACCCACCATTGCATCCAACAGCTAAGTGCTGCCACCTGGGCTCCTCTCATTCTATCATCCTATCATCCCCATCGCGATCATGAAGCCCAGACCAGGAGCAGAAAGTCTTACTATCAGCTATTGCCTACAGAAGAAATCCTCCACTGAACTTCCCAATGCTGCCACTGTTCCTCTCACTAGGCATGCCTAATTTATTTGGTAAACAGAATGTTCCCTAGGCCCTCCCATGGAACCAGTTGAATAACTGGTATGTTTGCCAACCTCAGGTAGTATATCTACTATATAAAGTTTATTTCCAGGAGACTTTTAAACCCTTACTCCACTACCACTACAGCAGTTCTGACACTGATACTTCACTTAGGGAAGACCATCGATTTTTACAAGTTTCCAGGCGTCACCGTAGCCATGTATTAGTACTACCTCCGGGGATCCTTGTCAGACTTTTAAATCTTATTCCACAGAAAACTACCCCACATGAATAAACTTTTCCTTATCAGATGTGTTTCTGTTTCCCTGAGCACATCACAGAATCCCATTCTATACGTTCTCTCCCTGCTCTCACTGGTAGTGTATATATCAGCCCGATCCGGGATCTTCTTCAGTGTAGAGTCCCTCTCCTTCCTTGGCTGATCAGGCTCAAGTTCCTGTTCAGGCTATGCTGGGATTTGACTTTTATTGATATGCTTATTGAAACAGTTGCCAGGATGGTAGGTGGGAGGAGATCTTTGGAGACGTTAAGTGTCATCTTACAAAGCGTCTGCCTTACTTGAGGCCTCTACACATTCTTCAAGCAAGGGAGCCACTAAATTCTAATAAAAAAGAGTGTATAGGAGACCTTCAAGATGGCAGAAGAGTAAGACGCGGAGATCAACGTCCTCCTGACAAATACATCAGAAATACATCTGCTGCAAACTTTGATTTTACCTGAGGCAATTTCCTTTTTTTTTAAACATCTTTATTGGAGTATAATTGCCTTACAATGGTGTGTTAGTTTCTGCTTTATAACAAAGTGAATCAGTTATACATATGTTCCCATATCAAAGTTTGCAAAAGAAAAGATTGGTTATTTTGATATAAAAATAAGAAGACATCAGTTCTATAATGGATATTTTGATATATTGTGAGACTGCTCTGGGATAAAAAAAAGTTTTAAATTAGTAAAGATAAATTGATTTTAAAATTTAAAAAAAAAGAAAGAAATACATCTACATGTGGAACAGCTTCTACTGAACACTGGCAGAAGACCTCAGACCTCCCAAAAGGCAAGAAACTCCCCACGTACCTGGGTAGGGCAAAAGAAAAAAGAATAAACAGAGACAAAAGAATAGGGACGGGACCTGCACCAGTAGGAGGGAGCTGTGAAGGAGGAAAGGTTTCCACACACTAGAAGCCCCTTCGCAGGCGGAGACTGTGGGTGGTGGAGGAGGGAAGCTTCAGAGCCACCCAGAAGAGCGCAACCACTGGGGTGAGGAGGGCAAAGCGGAGACATTCCCGCACAGAGGATCGGTGCTGACCAGCACTCACCAGCCTGAGAGGCTTGTCTGATCAGCCGCTGGGGCAGGCAGGGCTGGGAGCTGAGGCATGGGCTACGGTCAGATCCCAGGGAGAACACTGGGGTTGGCTGTGTGAACACAGCCTGAAGGGGGCTAGTGCGCCACAGCTAGCCAGGAGGGAGTCTGGGAAAAGTCTGGACCTGCCTAAGAGGCAAGAGACCATTGTTTCAGGGTGCGCAAGGAGAGGGGATTCAGAGCGCTGCCTAAACGAGCTCCAGAGACTGGCGTGAGCCGTGGCTATCAGCGCGGACCCCAGAGACGGGCATGAGACGCTAAGGCTGCTGCTGCTGCCACCAAGAAGCCTGTGTGCGAGCACAGGTCACTCTCCACACCTCCCTTCCCGGGAGCCTGTGCAGCCCACCACTGCCAGGGTCCCGGGATCCAGGGACAACTTCCCCGGGAGAACGCACGGCACGCCTCAGGCTGCTGCAACATCACGCTGGCCTCTGCCGCCGCAGGCACGCCCCACATCTGTACCCCTCCCCGAATCAGCTGCTCCTTTAACCCAGTCCTGTCTGAGCGAAGAACAGACGCCCTCAGGCGACCTACACGCAGAGGCGGGGCCAAATCCAAAGCTGAACCCCAGGAGCTGTGTAAACAAAGAAGAGAAAGGGAAATCTCTCCCAGTAGCCTCAGGAGCAGAAGACTGAATCTCCACAATCACCTTGATGTACCCTGCATCTGTGGAATATCTGAATAGACAATGAATCATCCCAAATTCAGAAGGTGGACTTTGGGAGCCATGATATATATATATATTTTTTTCCTTTTTCTCTTTTTGTGAGTGTGCATGTGTATGCTTCTGTGTGTGATTTTTGTCTGCATAGCTTTGCTTTTACCATTTGTCCTAGGGTTCTATCTGTTTTTAATTTTTATTAGTATAGTTTTTAGCACTTGTTATCATTGGTGGATTTGTTTTTTGGTTTGGTTGCTCTCTTCTTTTATTACTTTTTAATTTTTTTACTTTTAATAATTATTTTTTATTTTAATAACTTTATTTAATTAATTTTTCTTTCTTTTTTTCTCCCTCTTCTTCTGAGCCGTGTGGCAGGGTCTTTGTGCTCCAGCCAGTGTCAGGCCTGAGCCTCTGAGGTGGGAGAGCCAACTTCAGGACACTGGTCCACAAGAGACCTCCCAGCTCCACATAATATCAAACAGCGAAAATCTCCCAGAGATCTCCATCTCAACACCAAGACCCAGCTCCACTCAACTACGAGCAAGCTCCAGTGCTGGACACCCTATGCCAAACAACTAGCAAGACAGGAACACAACCCCACCCACTAGCACAGAGACTGCCTAAAATCATAGTAAGGTCACAGACACCCCAAAACACACCACCGGACACGGACCTGCCACCAGAAAGACAAAATCCAGCCTTATCCAACAGAACACAGGCACTAGTCCTCTCCACCAGGAAGCCTACACAACCCACTGAACCAACCTTAGCCACTGGGGGCAGACACCAAAAAACAATGGGAACTACGAAACTGCAGCCTGCGAAAAGGAGACCCCAAACACAGTAAGTTAAGAAAAATGAGAAGACAAAGAAACACAGAGCAGGTGAAAGACCAAGACAAAAACCTACCACACCAAACAAATGAAGAGGAAATAAGCTGTATACCTGAAAAAGAACATGATCCAAAATCTTGGAAATAGAATGGAGGAAATACAAGAAATGTTTAACAAGGACCTAGAAGAACTAAAGGGCAAACAAACAATGATGAACAACACAATAAATGAAATGAAAAATTCTCTAGAAGGAATCAGTAGCAGAATAACTTGAGGCAGAAGAACGGATAACTGACCTGGATGATAAAATAGTGGAAATAACTACTGCAGAGCAGAATAGAGAAAAAAGAATGAAAAGAATTGAGGACAGTCTCAGAGACCTCTGGGACAACATTAAACGCACCAACATTTGAACGATAGGGGTCCCAGAAGAAGAAGAGAAAAAGAAAGGTACTGAGAAAATATCTGAAGAGATTATAGTTGAAAACATCCCTATTATGGGACAGGAGTAGTTAACCAAGTCCAGGAAGCACAGAGTGTCCCATCTAGGATAAATCCAAGGAGAAACATACCAAGACACATATTAATCAAACTATCAAAAATTAAATACAAAGAAAAAAATATTAAAAGCTGCAAGGAAAAAACAACAAATAACATACAAGGGAATTCCCATAAGGTTAACAGCTGATCTTTCAGCAGAAACTCTACAAGCCAGAAGGGAGAGGCAGGACATATTTAAAGTGATGAAAGGGAAAAACCTACAAGCAAGATTACTCTACCCAGGAAGGATCTCATTCAGATTCGATGCAGAAATTAAAACCTTTACAGACAAGCAAAAGCTAAGAGAATTCAGCACCATCAAACCAGCTTTACAACAAATGCTAAAGGAACTTCTCTAGGCAGGAAACACAAGAGAAGGAAAAGACCTACAAAAACAAACCCAAAACAATTAAGAAAATGGTAATAGGAACATACATATCGATAATTACCTTACATGTAAATGGATTAATAGCTCCAACCAAAAGACACAGACTGGCTGCATGGATACAAAAACAAGACCAGTACATACACTGTCTACAAGAGACCCACTTCAGACCTAGGGACACATACAGACTGAAAGTGAAGGGATGGAAAAAATATTCCATGCAAATGGAAATCAAAAGAAAGCTGGAGTAGCAATTCTCATATCAGACAAAAAAGAGTTTCAATAAAGACTATTACAAGAGACAAAGAAGGACACTACATAATGATCAAGGGATCAATCCAAGAAGAAGGTATAACAATTGTAAATATTTATGCACCCAACACAGGAGCACCTCCATACATAAGGCAAATGCTAAGGGCCATAAAGGGGAAATCGACAGTAACAGAATCATAGTAGGGGACATTAACACCCCACTTTCACGAATGGACAGATCATCCAAAATGAAAATAAATACGGAAACACAAGCTTTAAATGATACATTAAACAAGATGGACTTAATTGATATTTATAGGACATTCCATCCAAAAAAAACAGAAAACACTTTCTTCTAAGTGCTCATGGAATATTCTCCACGATAGATCATATCTTGGGTCACATGTCAAGCCTTGGTAAATTTAAGAAAATTGAAATCATATCAAGTATCTTTTCCAGCCACAATGCTAGGAGACTAGGTATCAATTACAGGAAAAAAATCTGTAAAAAATACAAACACATCAGGGCTAAACAACAGACTACTTAATAATGAAGAGATCACTGAATAAATCAAAGAGGAAATCAAAAAATACCTAGAAACAAATGACAATGAAAACATGACAACCCAAAACCTTTGGGATGCAGCAAAAACAGTTCTAAGAGGGAACTTTATAGCAATACAATCCTAACTTAAGAAACAGGAAACATCTCAAATAAACAACCTATCCTTACACCTAAAGCAATTAGAGAAAGAAGAACAAAAAACCCCAAAGTTAGCAGAAGGAAAGAAATCATAAAGATCAGATCAGAAATAAATGAAAAAGAAATGAAGGAAACAATGGCAGAGATGAACAAAACTAAAAGCTGGTTGTTTGAGAAGATAAACAAAATTGATAAGCCACTAGCCAGACTCAACAAGAAAAAAGGGAGAAGACTCAAATAAATAGAACTAGAAATAAAAAAGAAGAAGTAACAACTGACCCTGCAGAAATACAAAGGATCATGAGAGATTACTACCAGCAACTATATGCCAGTAAAATGGACAGCCTGGAAGAAATGGACAAATTCTTAGAAAAGCACAACCTTCTGAGACTGAACAAGGAAGAAATAGAAAATATAAACAGACCAATCACAACCACTGAAATTGAAACTGGGATTAAAAACCTTCCAACAAACAAAAGCCCAGGACCAGATGACTTCACAGGCGAATTCTATCAAACATTTAGAGAAGAGCTAACACCTATCTTTCTCAAACTCTTCCAAGATATAGCAGAGGTAGGAATACTCCCAAACTCATTCTATGGGGCCACCATCACCCTGATACCAGAACCAGACAAAGATGTCACAAAGAAAGAAAACTACAGGCCAATATCACTGATGAACACAGATGCAAAAATCCTCAACAAATACTAGCAAAGAGAATCCAACAGCACATTAAAAGGATCATACACCAACATCAAGTGTGGTTTATCCCAGGAATGCAAGGATTCTTCAATATATGCAAATCAATCAATGTGATACACCATATTAACAAACTGAAGAATAAAAACCATATGATCATCTCAATAGACGCAGAAAAAGCTTTCAACGAAATTCAACACCCATTTATGATCAAAAATCTCCAGAAAGCAGGCATAGAGGGAACTTATCTCAACATAATAAAGGCCATATATGACAAACCCAAACCAACATCATTCTCAATGGTGAAAAACTGAAACCACTTCCACTAAGATCGGGAACACGACAAGGTTGCCCACTCTCACGACTATTATTCAACATAGTTTTGGAAGTTTTAGCCACAGCAATCAGAGAAGAAAAAGAAATAAAAGGAATCCAAATCAGAAAAGAAGAAGTAAAGCTGTCATTGTTTGCAAATGACATGATACTATACATAGAGAATCCTAAAGATGCTACCAGAAGACTACTAGAGCTAATCAATGAATTTGGTAAAGTATCAGGATACAAAATTAATGCACAGAAATCTCGTGCATTCCTATACACTAATGATGAACAATCTGAAAAAGAAATTAAGGAAACACTCCCATTTACCATTGCAATAAAAATAATAAAATACCTAGGAATAAACCTACCTAAGGAGACAAAAGACCTGTATGCAGAAAACTATAAGACACTGATGAAAGAAATTAAAGATGATACAGAGAGATATACCATGTTCTTGGATTGGAAGAATGAACATTGTGAAAATGGATATACTACCTATAGCAATCTACAGATTCAATGCAATCCCTATCAAACTACCACTGGCATGTTTCGCAGAACTAGAATAAAAAATTTCACAATTTGTATGGAAACACAAAACACCCTGAAAAGCAATCTTGAGAAAGAAAAACGGAGTTGGAGGAATCAGGCTCCCTGACTTCAGACTATACTACCAAGCTACAGTAATCAAGACAGTCTGGTACTGGCACAAAAACAGAAATATACATCAATGGAACAGGATAGAGATCCCAGAGATAAACCCACGCACATGTGGTCACCTTATTATTGATAAAGGAGGCAAGAATATACAGGGGAGAAAGACAGACTCTTCAGTAAGTGGTGCTGGGAAAACTAGACAGCTACATATAAAAGAATGAAATTAGAACACTCCCTAACACCATACACAAAAATAAACTCAAAATGGATTAAAGACCTAAATGTAAGGCCAGACACTATAAAACTCTTAGAGGGAAACAGAGGCAGAATACTCTATGACATAAATCACAGCAAGATCCTTTTTGACCCACCTCCTAGAGAAATGGAAATAAAAACAAAAATTAGAAAATGGGACCTAATTAAACTTAAAAGCTTTTGCACAGCAAAGGAAACCATAAACAAGACCAAAACACAACCCTCAGAATGGGGGAAAATATTTGCATATGAAGCAACTGACAAAGGATTCATCTCCAAAATTTACAAGGAGCTCATGCAGCTCAGTATCAAAAGAAACAAACAACCTAATCCAAAATTGGCAGAAGACCTAAATAGACATTTCTCCAAAGAAGATATACAGATTGCCAACAAACACATGAAAGAATGCTCAGCATCATTAATCATTAGAGAAATGCAAATCAAAACTATAATGAGGTGTCACATCACACCAGTCAAATGGCCATCATCAAAAAATCTACAAACAATAAATTCTGGAGAGGGTGTGGAGAAGAGGGAACCCTCTTGCACTGTTGGTGGGAATGTAAATTGATACAGCCACTATGGAGATCAGTATGGAGGTTCCTTAAAAAAATAAACATAGAACTACCATACAATCCAGCAATCCCACCCCTGGGCATATACCCTGAGAAAACCATAATTCAAAAAGAGTTATGTACCACAATGTTCATCAGAGCTCTATTTATAGTACCCAGGACATGGAAGCAACGTAAGTGTCCATCAACAGATGAATGGATAAAGAAGATGAGGCACATATATACAATGGAATATTACTCAGCCGTAAAAGGAAATGAAATTGAGTTATTTGTAGTGAGTGCATGGAGCTAGAGTCTTTCATACGAGTGAAGTAAGTCAGAAAGAGAAAAACAAATACAGTTTGCTAAAACATATATACGGAATGTAAAAAAAAAAAAAAAGCTTATGAAGAACCTAGGGGCAGGAAGGGAATAAAGACACAGACGTAGAGAATGGACTTGAGGACACGGGGAGGGGGAAGGGTAAGCTGGGACGAAGTGAGAGAGTGGCATGGACATATATACACTACCACATGTAAAATAGATAGCTAGCGGAAGCAGCTGCATAGCACAGGGGAATCAGCTTGGTGCTTTGTGACCACCTAGAGGGGTGGGATAGGGAGGGTGGGAGGGAGGGAGACGCAAGAGGGAAGACATATGGGAACATATGTATATATATAACTGATTCACTTTATCATAAAGCATAAACTAACACCATTGTAAAGCAATTATACTCCAATAAAGATGTTAAAAAAAATACTTAGAGCTGATGATCTTGAGGAGTTACACGCTGTAATTTGTAACAGCTATATTAAAAACAGAAGCAAAAAAAAAAAAGAGTATATGGTCAATTTTGCAGGTTCAGGGGAATTTGGGAATGCAAAGTTCTCAAGAGCATTCATTTAGAAATCCTTATTCCATATCTGAGGGTCCCCTCTTTTCCTGTTTGGGCTCTGACCTTGGCATAGAAGACCTGCTGGCTGAGAATGCAGCCTTAACGGAAGCTCTGTTATTCTTAGGATGAAGTCATGTATCTGATTCTCTGCTCTGTCCTCCTTCTGCAACATGTGATTAGGGTTTCTTTAAATGAGGCCCGGTGGCTTTTACATTTTGCATTAAATTGGGGACTAAGTACTCTGAGCCTGACATCTCTTTTCAACGATTCACTGGAACTCATCAACAGCCACCTCCTTCCATAGGCATTATAGCTAAATAATTTGCTCATCCCTCCCATGTGCCAGAAATATTATAGTCGATCTTGTATGCTCCCACTGGTATTCTATCCCAGTTTAGCTCCAGTAAATGCTTATTTTAAACCACAGCACACCAGAGGCTATCCATTGCTCATCCTGTGATGGTATCCTTATTGCCACCCAGACACTAAGCAGCTCAGCATTAAGGTTTTCACTTTATAGCTGGCTTCCTAGGACCATTCCTGATACTATCTTAGGTTGGGTTCCCTGGAAACAAACTCTGAGAAAAAGTGGTTGTGTTCTAAAAGTGTACTGGGAAGAGCTCTATGGAGATATCTGTGAAGTGGGGAAGACAGGATTGGACAGAGAGTGATGTTGACCCGGCATGCAACTGAGGCCTCAATAAACCCTACAAGGACATCTGGACCTCAGTTCTTTCAACTTGAGGCAAAGAGCCAGACATTTTTATCCCCGCATAGGACATGGTATAGCCCTCTGAAGATGACTATTTCCAGTGAAAGATACAAGTGTGAGCAACTGACATCCAATATTTCCAGCATTTTACTTCACCTCTGAAAAAAGCCGTGTGGATAAAGTATGCAGTATTTATTACAGGAGGATTCAAAGTAAGCCTCTTTGTTTTGTGAAGCAATATATTGATTAAGATTATAAAAAGGAAATATAAAAGCAAATGGTGGGAGAAGAGCATTTCGGGCAGAAAAAAGACCATGTGTGAAGGTTCGGAGGTTAGGAAAGAGCCTGTCCTTCCCAAGGACTTAAAGAAGTCCACTGTGAAGTGCAGCAAGCAGGCAGAGAGTGGCTGGAGAGACAAGCATCAGCTAGACCACGTAGGATCCTTAGGTACTGTTAAGGCTTTTGAATTTTAATGTAACATAATGGGAAGTCTTGAAGAAGGAAGAGTCAAGAACTTTAAGACGTCACAGTAACATCATCAGCTCTGACTTAACAAAAAGATCTCTTTGGGGGACAATATTGAGAATGGTTTGGAAAAGGGCCAGAATACAGCCAGGGAGACCTTTTATTGATTGTGGAGATAAAGAACAGTGAAGGAAGATAGAAAATTTGTGACAGAGTCAAAATCCCCAGGACTTTAGAGTGCATTAGATATGAACATTGAAGGAGAGGGAAGTGTCAAGAAAGAGAAATAAAAACAGCATTCTGGCTTGAAAACCAGTTGGATGGCATTGTGATTTAAGGGCACTGGAGGTGGAGACTGAAGATCTAGAAGAGCCTACAGCTGAGTCAGCACCTGTGAGATGCCTGATGGTGATACCAAGGCAGGTGGATACATGTATATGGAATGCCAATGAGAATGCTAGGCCAAAAAAAAGCCATTTAGGATTACAGGCTATACTTCAAACCAAGGGAAAGAAGGAACTGAAATATGAAGAAGGTGTAGATTGGGAACATAAAAGATCTCAGGTAAGAGACATGAAAAATGTTGTCAAGTTGGGTGGAGGATAAACTACTATGTATTTCGTGCACACATGCACTACCTTATTAATATGTACATACATATTATACTGTACATAATACATTATATGTATAATTGTATATTATTTACCCCATGCTTATAAGCCTGTACATTATTAATATTACAGAGTACATGTTATTATTAATCGTATATAGCACATTAGGTCAAATCAGTTCTAGCCAACATGCGTGTCATATCCAATAGATCACGAGCTTAATCAGCAAGCCACGTGAAACCATCAACCCACTTGGCAGGTGTCCTCTTCTCGCTCCGGGCCCATGAGTTATGGGTGTTTCTATCAGTGAATTTTATCAGACATCTGGCTCTTACTTCAATGCCATCTCACCTAATATTGCCTATTCTTTCCCCTTACATGAGACATCTCAGTGGACTACTGACTAAGCAGCCCTTGCTCACATATGACCGTGGCTTCATGCATTTGGTTATTTTTTTTTAATTTTTAAAGAAATGCTGTGACTCAGCTATGGCCATCTAAGGCCTTAACACAGTCAGACTGTAGCTGGACTTTAACTGAATATTATTTACCAACATCAACCATAAGGTGTTATTCACTCAATGGTTACAGAACACAAGGAAATTAGACATATGTACACTCACGTGTACACACACGTACATGCATTGAATAGGTAAATGACCTGTTCAACAAACCCCCTTACCCCCCATTAAATCCCATGCTCTACATGCCTATAGTGCCCTGCCAAACCCCCTAAACAGAGTAAAAACATATACATACACAGAACTAAGCTATCTACCCAATAAACATGAACAATTTAATGTTCAAAATTAGTTAGACCTAGACAACAAACACTAGTTGTACCAATAAACTACTTAGATATTTACCATTTATACAGACAGACGTCTCTAGATCTATCAACCATTTTTTATCAAAATTTTAGCACTAAATCCAACCTGAACCACATAAAATGACTATATACAAGTTACTTCACTATATAAAAACAGCTTGTTAACGTGGCATGAAATCTAAACCAAGGTACTGAAAACGCCTAGATGAGTTTACCAACTCCATAAACACATACGTTGGGTCCTAGCCTTTCTATTAGTTTTTAATAAAATTACACATGCAAGCATCCGCGCCCCAGTGAGAATGCCCTCTAAATCATTAAGATTAAAAGGAGCAGGCATCCAGCACACTGATATTAGTAGCTCGTAACACCTTGCTTAACCACACCCGCAGAGGAAACAGCAGTGAAAAAAATTAAGCCATAAACGAAAGTTAAACCGTTATACTAACTAGTGTTGGTAAACTTTGTGCCAGCCACTGTGGTCATACGATTAGCCCAAATCAACAGAAATTCAGCATAAAGCATGTTAAAGAGTGATATAAAATGAAGTTAAATTTTAATTAAGCCACAGAAAGCCATAACCAAAATAAAAATAGACTCCAAAAGTGACTTTAGTATTTCCTGATTACAAGACAGCTAAGACCTAAAGTGGGAATTGGTACCCCATTATGCTTAGCCCTAAACCCAAATAATTAAGAGAGCAACATTATTCGCCAGAGTACTACTAGAAGCAGCTTTAAAAAAGACCTTGGTGGTGCTTCACACCCTCTAGAGGAGCCTTTTCTATAATCGATAAACCCCGATAAACCTCACCAACCCTTGCTAATTCAGTCTGTATACCACCATCTTCAGCAAACCCTAGAAAGGAATAAAAGTAAGCATAATTATTACACATAAAAATGTTAGGTCAAGGTGTAACCAATGGGGTGTGAAGAAATGGGTTATATTTTCTACTTCAAGAATTTATTTCTCACCACACGAAAGTCTTATGAAAACTAAAAACCAAAGGAGGATTTAGTAGTAAATTAACAATAAAGTGTTTAATTGAATAACGCCATGAAGCATGCACACACCGCCCATCACGCTCCTCAAGTATTATAGTAATTTCCTATAATCTATTAACAAACACTAATTATATGACAGGAGACAAGGCGTAACAAGGTAAGCATACTGGAAAGTGTGCTTGGATAAATCAAATCATAGCTTAACTAAAGCACCTACTTTATACCTAGGAGATTTCATAATTTATGAATACTCTGAACACCCGAACACCCCTCTCCATTCTACTAGTATAAGCAAGCGAAATAAAATATTTACTCAACATTTAAAGTATGGGAGATAGAAATTTAAAATACTCTCTGGTGGGTGTGAAGAAAAGGGAACCTCCTGCACTGCTGGTGGGAATGTAAACTGATACAGCCACTATGGAGAACAGTATGGAGGTTCCTTAAAAAACTACAAATAGAACTACCATACGACCCAGCAATCCCACTACTGGGCATATACCCTGAGAAAACCGTAATTCAAAAAGAGTCATGTACCACAATGTTCACTGCAGCTCTATTTACAACAGCCAGGACATGGAAGCAACCTAAGTGTCCATCAACAGATGAATGGATAAAGAAGATGTGGCACATATATACGATGGATTCTTACTCAGCCATAAGAAGAAATGAAATTGAGTTATTTGTAGTGAGGTGGATGGACTTAGCATCTGTCATACAGAGTGAAGTAAGTCAGAGAAAAACAAATACCTATGCCAACACATAAATACGGAATCTAAAAAAAGAAAAAAAACGGCTCTGAAGAACCTAGGGGCAGGACAGGAATAAAGAAGCAGACGTAGAGAATGGACTTGAGGACACGGGGAGGGGGAAGGGTAAGCTGTGACAAATTTAGAGAGTGGTACGGACTTATATATACTACCAAATGTAAAACAGATAACTAGTGGGAAGCAGCCGCATAGCAAAGGGAGATCAGCTCAGTGCTTCGTGACCACCTAGAGGGGTGGGATAGCGAGGGTAGGAGGGAGACACAAGAGGGAGGAGATATGGGGGTATATGTAAATGTATAGCTGATTCACTTTGTTATAAAGCAGAAACTAACACACAATTGTAAAGCAATTATACTCCAATAAAGATGTTAAAAAACAAATAAATAAATAAATAAAATACCGTCTGGCGCTAGAGAGAAAGTACCATAAGGGAATAATGAAAGAAACATTAAAAGTAACAAAAAGCAAAGTTTATCCCTTGTACCTTTCACATAATGATTTAACTAGCAAACATTTAACAAAGAAAACTTAAGTTAAATATCCCAAAACCAGACGAGCTACTTATGAACAGTTTATAAGAACAAACTCCTCCATGTAGCAAAATAGCAAGAAGATTTATAAGTAGAGGTGACAAGCCTAACGAGCCTGGTGATAGCTGGTTGTCCAGGAAAAGAATTTCAGTTCAACTTTAAAAATTACCAAAAAATTTTTAAATTTTAACGTATTTTTGTTGTTGTTTTTTGCGGTACGCGGGCCTCTCACTGCTGTGGCCTCTCCCGTTGCAGAGCGCAGGCTCCGGGCGCGCAGGCTCAGTGGCCATGGCTCACGGGCCCAGCCGCTCCGTGGCACGTGGGATCTTCCCGGACCAGGGCACGAATCCGTGTCCCCTACATCGGCAGGCGGACTCTCAACCACTGCGCCACCAGGGAAGCCCCTAAATTTTAATGTATTTTTAAATGTTAATCTAAAAATGTACAGCTTTTTAGAAATGGATACAACCTTATCTAGAGAGTAAAGACAAACAACAACATAGTTGGCTTAAAAGCAGTCACCAATTAAGAAAGCGTTCAAGTGCAACAGTAATTTTACCTTAATACCAGTAACAAATCAAGTCCTAGATTTATACTGGACTAATCTATCGACCAATAGAGGCAATAACATTAATATGAGTAACAAGAAGTGTTTCTCCTTGCATAAGTTTACATCAGTAACTAATAATATATTGATAATTAGCAGTAAATAAATACCACTCAACCTTAAAATATTTAGTAAGCAAATACAACTCAACATTAAATTATTTATTAAACACACTGTTAATCCAACACAGGCATTCACTCAAGGAAAGATTTAAAAAAGTAAAAGGAACTTGGCCAACACAAACGCCACCTGTCTACCAAAAACATCACCTCTAGCACAACTAGTATTAGAGGCACTGCCTTCCCAGTGACAACTGTATCCTGCTACACGGTATCCTGACCGTACAAAGGTAGCATAATCATTTGTTCTCTAATTAAAGACTTGTATGAATGACTACATGAGGGTTTTACTGTCTCTTACTTTCAATCAGTGAAACTGACCTTCCTGTGAAGAGGCGGGAATAACAAAATAAGACAAGAAGACCCCAGGGAGCTTTAATTAATTAACTCAAAAAAAACCTAACTAAATCACCAAGGAATAACAAAATTTTATATGGGTTGACAATTTTGGTTGGGGTGACCTCAGATAACAAAAAAGCCTCCAAGTGATTAAAGTCTAGATTTACCAGTCAAAACATATTATCACTTACTGATCCAAAAAACTGATCAACAGAACAAGTTACCCTAGGGATAACAGCACAATATTCTAGAATTCATATCGACAATAGGCTTTATGACCTCGATGTTGGATCAGGACACCCCAACGGTGTAACCGCTATTAAAGGTTCATTTGTTCAATGACTACAGTCCTATGTGATCTGAGTTCAGACCAGAGTAATCCAGGTCAGTTTCTATCTATTATATATTTCTCCCAGTACAAAAGGTCAAGAGAAATAAGGCCCACTTTAAAAAGTGTCTTAAAACCAATTGATGATATAATCTCAATTTAATTAATACATACAAAACATTATCCAAGATCAGGGTTTGTTAAGGTGGCAGAGCCTGGTAATTGCATACAACTTAAACCTTTAAAACCAAAGATTCAAATCCTTTCCCTAACAAAATTTTTATAATTTATACCTTAATACTTGTTATCCCAATTCTTCTAGCCATAGCATTTCTAACATAAAGTGAATGAAAAAATTTAGGTTATATGCAACTTTGAAAAGGGCCAAATATTGTAGGACCATATGGCCTATTACAACCCACTGGTGATACAGTCAAATTATTAATTAAAGAAGCACTACGTCTTTATTCCTGTCCTGTGCCTAGGTTCATTGGAACCATTTTTGTTTTTTTAGATTCCATATATATGTGTTAGCATACAGTATTTGTTTTTCTCTTTCTGACTTACTTCACTCTGTATGACAGACTCTAGGTACATCCACCTCACTACAAATAACTCAATTTCGTTTCTTTTTATGGCTGAGTAAAAGTCCATTGTATATATGTGCCACATCTTCTTTATCCATTCATCTGTTCATGGACACTTAGGTTAGAGAGTAGCACTGACATATACACACTACCAAACGTAAAATCGATAGTGGGAAGCAGCTGCATAGCACAGGGAGATCAGCTCAGTGTTTTGTGACCACCTAGAGGGGTGGGATAGGGAGGGTGGCAGGGAGCCGCAAGAGGGAGGAGATATGGGGATATATGTATATGTATAGCTGATTCACTTTGTTATACAAATTCACTTTGTTATACAGCAGAAACACAACATTGTAAAACAATTATACTTCAATAAAAATGTAAATTAAAAAAAAGCACTATGACCAGCTCCATCCTCTATTTGCATATTTATCATTGCACCAGTCTGAGCCCTAACTCTAAAATATTTACTCAACATTTAAAGTATGGGAGATAGAAATTTAAAATACTCTCTGGTGGGTGTGAAGAAAAGGGAACCTCCTGCACTGCTGGTGGGAATGTAAACTGATACAGCCACTATGGAGAACAGTATGGAGGTTCCTTAAAAAACTACAAATAGAACTACCATACGACCCAGCAATCCCACTACTGGGCATATACCCTGAGAAAACCGTAATTCAAAAAGAGTCATGTACCACAATGTTCACTGCAGCTCTATTTACAACAGCCAGGACATGGAAGCAACCTAAGTGTCCATCAACAGATGAATGGATAAAGAAGATGTGGCACATATATACGATGGATTCTTACTCAGCCATAAGAAGAAATGAAATTGAGTTATTTGGAGTGAGGTGGATGGACTTAGCATCTGTCATACAGAGTGAAGTAAGTCAGAGAAAAACAAATACCTATGCCAACACATAAATACGGAATCTAAAAAAAGAAAAAAAACGGCTCTGAAGAACCTAGGGGCAGGACAGGAATAAAGAAGCAGACGTAGAGAATGGACTTGAGGACACGGGGAGGGGGAAGGGTAAGCTGTGACAAATTTAGAGAGTGGTACGGACTTATATATACTACCAAATGTAAAACAGATAACTAGTGGGAAGCAGCCGCATAGCAAAGGGAGATCAGCTCAGTGCTTCGTGACCACCTAGAGGGGTGGGATAGCGAGGGTAGGAGGGAGACACAAGAGGGAGGAGATATGGGGGTATATGTAAATGTATAGCTGATTCACTTTGTTATAAAGCAGAAACTAACACACAATTGTAAAGCAATTATACTCCAATAAAGATGTTAAAAAACAAATAAATAAATAAATAAAATACCGTCTGGCGCTAGAGAGAAAGTACCATAAGGGAATAATGAAAGAAACATTAAAAGTAACAAAAAGCAAAGTTTATCCCTTGTACCTTTCACATAATGATTTAACTAGCAAACATTTAACAAAGAAAACTTAAGTTAAATATCCCAAAACCAGACGAGCTACTTATGAACAGTTTATAAGAACAAACTCCTCCATGTAGCAAAATAGCAAGAAGATTTATAAGTAGAGGTGACAAGCCTAACGAGCCTGGTGATAGCTGGTTGTCCAGGAAAAGAATTTCAGTTCAACTTTAAAAATTACCAAAAAATTTTTAAATTTTAACGTATTTTTGTTGTTGTTTTTTGCGGTACGCGGGCCTCTCACTGCTGTGGCCTCTCCCGTTGCAGAGCGCAGGCTCCGGGCGCGCAGGCTCAGTGGCCATGGCTCACGGGCCCAGCCGCTCCGTGGCACATGGGATCTTCCCGGACCAGGGCACGAATCCGTGTCCCCTACATCGGCAGGCGGACTCTCAACCACTGCGCCACCAGGGAAGCCCCTAAATTTTAATGTATTTTTAAATGTTAATCTAAAAATGTACAGCTTTTTAGAAATGGATACAACCTTATCTAGAGAGTAAAGACAAACAACAACATAGTTGGCTTAAAAGCAGTCACCAATTAAGAAAGCGTTCAAGTGCAACAGTAATTTTACCTTAATACCAGTAACAAATCAAGTCCTAGATTTATACTGGACTAATCTATCGACCAATAGAGGCAATAACATTAATATGAGTAACAAGAAGTGTTTCTCCTTGCATAAGTTTACATCAGTAACTAATAATATATTGATAATTAGCAGTAAATAAATACCACTCAACCTTAAAATATTTAGTAAGCAAATACAACTCAACATTAAATTATTTATTAAACACACTGTTAATCCAACACAGGCATTCACTCAAGGAAAGATTTAAAAAAGTAAAAGGAACTTGGCCAACACAAACGCCACCTGTCTACCAAAAACATCACCTCTAGCACAACTAGTATTAGAGGCACTGCCTTCCCAGTGACAACTGTATCCTGCTACACGGTATCCTGACCGTACAAAGGTAGCATAATCATTTGTTCTCTAATTAAAGACTTGTATGAATGACTACATGAGGGTTTTACTGTCTCTTACTTTCAATCAGTGAAACTGACCTTCCTGTGAAGAGGCGGGAATAACAAAATAAGACAAGAAGACCCCAGGGAGCTTTAATTAATTAACTCAAAAAAAACCTAACTAAATCACCAAGGAATAACAAAATTTTATATGGGTTGACAATTTTGGTTGGGGTGACCTCAGATAACAAAAAAGCCTCCAAGTGATTAAAGTCTAGATTTACCAGTCAAAACATATTATCACTTACTGATCCAAAAAACTGATCAACAGAACAAGTTACCCTAGGGATAACAGCACAATATTCTAGAATTCATATCGACAATAGGCTTTATGACCTCGATGTTGGATCAGGACACCCCAACGGTGTAACCGCTATTAAAGGTTCATTTGTTCAATGACTACAGTCCTATGTGATCTGAGTTCAGACCAGAGTAATCCAGGTCAGTTTCTATCTATTATATATTTCTCCCAGTACAAAAGGTCAAGAGAAATAAGGCCCACTTTAAAAAGTGTCTTAAAACCAATTGATGATATAATCTCAATTTAATTAATACATACAAAACATTATCCAAGATCAGGGTTTGTTAAGGTGGCAGAGCCTGGTAATTGCATACAACTTAAACCTTTAAAACCAAAGATTCAAATCCTTTCCCTAACAACATTTTTATAATTTATACCTTAATACTTGTTATCCCAATTCTTCTAGCCATAGCATTTCTAACATAAAGTGAATGAAAAAATTTAGGTTATATGCAACTTTGAAAAGGGCCAAATATTGTAGGACCATATGGCCTATTACAACCCACTGGTGATACAGTCAAATTATTAATTAAAGAAGCACTACGTCTTTATTCCTGTCCTGTGCCTAGGTTCATTGGAACCATTTTTGTTTTTTTAGATTCCATATATATGTGTTAGCATACAGTATTTGTTTTTCTCTTTCTGACTTACTTCACTCTGTATGACAGACTCTAGGTACATCCACCTCACTACAAATAACTCAATTTCGTTTCTTTTTATGGCTGAGTAAAAGTCCATTGTATATATGTGCCACATCTTCTTTATCCATTCATCTGTTCATGGACACTTAGGTTAGAGAGTAGCACTGACATATACACACTACCAAACGTAAAATCGATAGTGGGAAGCAGCTGCATAGCACAGGGAGATCAGCTCAGTGTTTTGTGACCACCTAGAGGGGTGGGATAGGGAGGGTGGCAGGGAGCCGCAAGAGGGAGGAGATATGGGGATATATGTATATGTATAGCTGATTCACTTTGTTATACAAATTCACTTTGTTATACAGCAGAAACACAACATTGTAAAACAATTATACTTCAATAAAAATGTAAATTAAAAAAAAGCACTATGACCAGCTCCATCCTCTATTTGCATATTTATCATTGCACCAGTCTGAGCCCTAACTCTACCCCTAACCATATGAATTCTCCTACCCATACCTTACCCTCTCATTAATATGAATCTAGGAGTACTATTTATGCTAGCTATATCAAGCCTGGCACTACACTCCATTTTATGATCCGGATGGGCTTCCAACTCAAAATGCACATTGATCGGAGCCCGATGAGCAGCAGCACAATTTCATGGGAAGTAACACTAGCAATTACTCTTTTATCAGTCCTCTTAATAAATGGATCTTTCACCCTCTCAACCCTCATCACAACATGAGAGCAGTTAGGAATAATTTTCCCATCATGACCCTTAGCTATAATATGATTTATTTGCACTCTAGCAGAAACTAACCCAGGCCCCTCTGACCTAACAGAAGGAGAATCTAAGCTTGTATTAGGTGTCAACACAGAATATGCAGCAGGCCCATTCACCATATTTTTTTAGCAGAACACCATCATTATCATAATAAACATTTCCAAAATAATCCTATTTCTAGGAGCGTTCCATAACCCCTACATACCAGAACTTTACACAACTAACTTTATTATAAAAAAAGCTACTACTAACAGTCTCTTTCCTATGAATTTGAGCATCCTACCCTCGATTCCGATACGATCAACTAATACATTTACTTTGAAAAAACTTCCTACCACTAACGCTAGCCCTATGCATCTGACACGTCTCACCACCTATTGTAACATCAAGCATTACTCCACAAACGTAAGATATATGGCTGATAAAAGAGTTACTTTGATAGAGTAAATAATAGAGGTTTAAATCCTCCTATTTCTTGAATCATAGGAATTAAACCTACCTTTAAGAATTCAAAATTCTTCTTGCTACCATACTACATTATATTCTATAGTAAGGTCAGTTAAATAAGCTATCAGGCCCATACCCCGAAAACCTTGATATATATTCTTTCCGTACTAATAAATCCCATCATCTTTACCATCATCCTAATGACCATTATCTCAGGAACAATAATTTAATAACCAGCTCCCACTGACTACTTATCTGAATCGGTTTCAGAATAAACATACTAGTCATTATTCCCATTATAATAAAGAAAAGTTTAACCCACAAGCTATAGAAGCATCCACCAAATATTTTCTAACACAAGGTACCGCATCAATACTACTTATAATAGCCGTTATCATTAACCTATTATACTCTGGCCAATGAACTATTACAAAAATCTTTAATCCAACCTCATCAATAGTAATAACAATAGCCCTAACCATAAAACTAGGACTATCTCCATTCCACTTCTGAGTACGTGAAGTTATACAAGGTACCTCATTAACAGCAGACTTAATCTTATTAACATGACAAAGACTTGCACCCTTGTCAGTATTATACCAAATTTCACTGTCCATCGACCTAAATCTAATATTATCTGTATCCATACTATCTCTCATAATTGGAGGATGAGGCACACTAAACCAAACCCAAATACGAAAAAGTATAGCTTATTCATCAGGTGCTCACATAGGGTGAATAACAACCATTATATTGGAAACCCAACTATAACGATGCTAAACCTACTAGTTTATATTATAATAACACATCATGCTCGTACTACTCATTTGCAGCTCAGCCACACCACACTATCACACAAATGAAACAAAATACCCATTATTACAACCCTCATTCTCATCACCCTATTAGCAATAGGAGGTCTCTACTATTCTAATTTCTAAATATCAATATTCAAACTCTAGCAGTTTCACTTTCCCTTTATGCTTCTTCATTCCCCGCTGTATCTCTGCACTCCAAAGCCCTGAACCACCACTTGGTGACCTCCAGACTATCAATAGGCAGCATTTGCCTGCAGACTGTTGCAAAAATGGCACCAAATAACCCTTGTCATTCAACTTGAGTGGATTCTAGACAGCCTTGTGTTTAAATCCAAAAGTTTGCTCCCAATATAAAATGTTTCTGCAAGTCCCTTTTCTTTCCAAAGTTGTCAGTATGACGGTTTTATTTTTTCAGTTATGCCTATGTCAGAGAAAGATGTTATCACTTTCATTTTTCTCATCTTTAACACCAGTTCCTCTCTTCCTTTTGAACAAGGATGTGCTTCAGGATGCGTGAGCTACTTATATGCAGTGACAGTGTCTTATTCACCTACGGTTCCAATGTTTAACCTCGTGCAGGCAAATTAGCAGTGGTCACAAATGTTTATCAAATAAATAAGTAAATGAAAACTAAATGAATGATTAGGGACGTGGTATGGGACTAAGGGAAAATTATTATAGCACCAAAACAAAACAAGAAAAGAGGGAGTGACTACTTAAAACCCAAATCTTTAGAAAATCATCATACCAGGACAGTCTTTTACTGTAGCTTATTCTGACTCCTGGGACAAGCAATGGATTCAGAGATGCTGTTATGCATTCTGTGTACATTAAAGTATTAAAAATGAATCATTTGACATGACTAAGAAAAGAAGCAAACATTTTTCTATCAGTCAAATGAAAAAACATGTAGCAAAAATCGAAGAAGCTTAAAAACAAGCAAAACCAAAATAACACTGCTACAGGCAGGAAAAAAAAGTATCAACCAAGTAATAAAATGTTATTCCAAAACACAGATTTCAACTCTTTTCCATATTCACCAGAAAGCTGGCAGCAAATCCGATTTCAACAATTTACTTTACCAAAGATGATAAATGTGCCAGAAATTTTTATCACAAACGATGGGGGAAGAGAAAAATGCAAAAGCAGAAGACCACAGTTAGAGGTGTTGGAAGGGGGCTATAGCTGTAGCCCTGTGGGGAACCAAGATGACTATGTTTGAGCAATCTGTATTCTCTGAAAACCAGAGGCTGGGATTTTTCCTTTTGGTCCTTTCCTATAAGAATTTTCTTATATAAGTATAAATATATTTATTAAGAAATAAAGCCAAGTAATACTAGTTTTATCAAAGTAAGTTTATATGGTAGGACTTCAGATACTGAACCATTTGAAGTTGTGAACAAAATATTAGTTTTTTTTCCTGTTCAATATTTTTGGGGCATTTTGAAGGGAACATTTTCATTATTCAAAAAGGAAATGATCAATCTGCTTCTGTTCATTACCACACAGTAACATGAATTTGTAGTTTATTTAAGGATAGTCTTAAATGTGGTGGGAGGGGAATCCTTCCAATTTGTGATGTATCAATAATTTGATTGAACATAAATTATTTACTATGAAGTTGCAGAAGAGATTTGTTTCCTGTGTCTTCCTTGAAGTCACCACAAATAAACTGCACCCAAAATCATATTATATGATGACAAATTTGAGGCTATTCAAATATCCTTTCTTGAAACTTTTTTTAATAGTAAAGAAACTTTCTATATTTGGCTTTTTCGACCTTAAATGGCATCCAAAATATTTCCATTTGACTATGTACTATCTGTTACCAATATTCCTTCTAGCATTTTTTTCTAGTGTTTTAAAAAATATGATTCAAATATAACTTACTCTGAATTATCACTATTTTGAAGTATCTGTTTTTCTAAGAATATATTATACATATTCAATACGCACACCCACACCCATATGTACGTATATACACATTTTTTGCATTCAGATCCTTAAGTTGCTTAATTAATACAGACTATTTGGTCTTTTAGAATATTTTAAGGATATAAAAATTCTGTGTTGAGATAAGATAAAAAGTTCAATTCACATAATATAGCTAACTAAAAGTATTTTGAAATTCTCTTCATCAGTATTATTATGAGTAAATTCAAACGTATAAATTTAGAGAGAATAAAACCAACCCTCATATCTCTATCACTCACCTTCAACAACTATCATCTCAGGACCACTCTTTCATACGTATCTCTCCCTCCAAGACCTCTCAAAATTATTTAGAATTAAAACCTCCACTTCATATCATTTCATTCATATATATTGAATGCTACTGAAAGATACTCCTTCTTAAAAATCAGATGGTGGGAGGGCAAAATAAAAGGAAAACTCTGATCCTAGCCATTCAGCCATGGGGCTCAGCAATGGTAAGAGCCTGGAATCTGGCCCTAAAGGAGATTCTTAAAGGCTACATTAGTTACCTACTAACGTTTTTGTTTTTTTTTAAATCAAAGTTACCAACATAAAACTCAAAGTGTATTCAACTTATGAATATGAATTATACACCTTTTGGAGGTTTAAGGCTCCTTTTCCTCACATGACAGGAGGAGCTTCAGTGTCCTTTCCATGATCAGTTCATGCTTAGTCCTTTGGCTTTAGGCTATTACACAAATCACGTCAAAGAACCCAGAACTAACCCAGAATCCCTGAATAATAGCCGTTCGGTACTTTTAGTGACAACAAGAAATTAATAGTCACTTTGGTCATTTTATAAGATTTCATGCTTTCACTTTATAGATAGTAAATCATTTAAATTCATTCATGGTTCATTAACCATTCATCTACCAGGTACCTACTTATACCTACTCATTCAATGAACATTTATTGTGACATGCACTGAGTTAGGTGTTAAGGCTACAAACGTGGAAGGCTACAAACGTGATCTCTTACATCCAGACAATGAGAATATTAGTCAATGGTAAGAAGAAATGAGCTATAAAGCCATGAAAAGAGATGAAGGAACCTTAAATGCATATTAGTAAGTGACAGGAGCCAATCTGAAAAGGCTATATACTATATGATCCCAACTATATGACAATCTAGAAAAGGCAGATGGAGACACTAAAAAGATCAATGGTTACCAGGGTTTGGGAGGAGGGAGCGATGAACAAGTAGACCACCAGAACTTTTTAGGGCAGTGAAACCATTCTGTAAGATACTGTGATGGTAGATACATGTCATTATATATTTGTCAGAACTCATAGAACATACCACAAAAAGAGTTAGCCCTAATGTAAACCATGGATTTTAGTCAATAATCATGTATATATATTGGCTCATTAATTGTAATAAGTATATACCGCTAATGCAAGATGTTAATAATAGAAGAAACTGGGGGAGAAGGGGTATGTGAGACCACTCTGTACTTGCCACTCAGTTTTTCCATTAACCTAAAAGTGCTTCCAAAAAGAAAGTCTATTAATAAAATAAAATAAAGTAAATCTATGGCCCTTTTTGCTCTGGGATTTCAAGATCTAGTTTGGGGCAGATGTATCAATAACTATCCTTACTAGTTTCCTAGGTTTGCTGCAACAAATAATTATCCTTATTAGTTTCCTAGGTTTGCTGCAACAAATTAGCACAAACTTGGTGGCTACAAACAAAAGAAATGTATTCTCTCACAGTTCTGGAGGTCAAAAGTCTGAAATCAAGATGTCGACAGGTCCCAAGCCTCTAGGAGGGAAGCTTTACAGCTTCTGGTGGCTGCAGGAGTTTCTTGGCTTGTGGTCAATTCAGTCTCTGACTCCATCTTCATACAGTATCCCTTTCTCCCTGTGTGTCTCTGCTCTGTGTGTCTTACATGGACACCTGAATTGGATATAAAGCCCAACTGTATAATCCAATGATCTCATCTCAAGATTCTTAATTATATCTGCAAAGAGCCTTTTTCAAAACAAGGTGACATTCAGAGGTTCAGGGGGTTAGGTTGTGGATGTACCTTTCTAGGGGCCAACATTCAACTCATTACACTACCCATATCATGATTTGCACTGTAATAGACAATGAACAGAGTACTCTGGGAGGGAGGTATAGAAGTGTCGCAGGGAATATGACATGAGATGAATATTGAAGGATGAACTGGAGTTTGCTAGCCTGGGGCAGAAGTGTCATGATGTGAGAGGTAGGGGAATGCCATCTCTGGGGAGATATTCCAGGCAACAAGAGCGTCTGTTTAGGGAATGGTAAGAAGGTCAGTGTCCCTAAAAGGGGGCTGGAGAGGTTGAATGAGGGCTAAAGGAAATAATAGCATATGAGTCTGAGATGTCAGACTGTTGATAGGTTATAAAGGAGCTGACAATCCTGAGAGAAAAGCATTTGTTCTTCATCCTATTTACAAAGTTCCTAAAGACACGATCAGATTCATACTTTAGAAATAAGACTATTGCAACAGAGTTAGGACTTGAGGAAGCAGAGGCTAGCAGCAGGGAGATTAACAGGTTATATTCAACAAAATCCTACTCAATCAAGAGGTAAGAGAACTAAGAGCTATTCTGGAGGTAAGATAGCATGTGAAGAACAACCAGATTTGACGAGTAGGGAAGGATATGAGCTCGAGTCTTCAGCTGATGCCATCATCCAAAGCAGGGACTTTTGGAGGAAGGGGATGGTTTTATGTGGGGTGTAGAAAGTTATGAGTTAACTTTTGGAAATATTTAATTTTATCTTGTAGTTCAAGGTCTACATTTGGTCTATAAAAATGTTTTGCTTCTAAGCAGTAAAGGGCTCTGAAAAAAGAAACAAGCTTTTAGGGAAATCTTCAAAATTACCTTTAGAATTTCCCACATGGGTCCTTCCCAGTCCACTCCTGTTACACATGACAAGTTCCAACACACCACATGGCCCCGGAAACATAAAAGGAAAGAGGGAATCACCAAGTATTAAGAAGATTTACTGGTTCATAGAGGCGAGAAAAGATTTCCCCTTTTTGAGGGGATAGAAAAAGTCTGAAAATAATGCTACAAGTAGCAGCCCAATCTTTTAAATAGACTGCAAAAAGAATTAGAGCATAAGTTTTCACCACAGAGGAGGTCTTCAAACGGCACAGAATGGTCCATTATTACCTTTTATTTTTATCATTGCAGAGCTGGTGCAATGAAAGAAGCAATCTACGTTCCAGCATAAAAAATAAACATAATATCACTGTGACAGGGACTGATTCAGTACGGAAACACTGACTGTAGAGACATTCTGGCTTACTTCAAAAGACTTTCAGTAACTGCCAAAAGAGTTTATTTGGATAGTTTCAGTTTCATGTGTTTAATCAACTAAAAACTCAATCCAGAGTTGAGAGTGTGACGCAGCATGTGTTCCAAAGAGGGTGTGCATGTGTTCATATTTGTGAGGACATAAGTGTGTTTGAGTGTGTGGATGTTTGAGCATGGGCAAAGGTGTGTGTGTATGTTATAAAATTTTACTGTTTTTTATCATTTCATCTCCTTAATAGGGCCCATGCTCATAATCTTCACAGCTGTGATGATATCAAGCCTAAATTTCCATGTTTTCTTTTTTTAACACTTCATGCTCTAGAGCCTACAATAGTAATGTTGCAACTACAGATAAGAATAGAGAGTAGAAAAGTAAAGCTGCTTTCCCTCTCATCAACAGACTCCATTCACCTTGATGTCACAAGCTTTTAAGGACTACATGTTCTATCAGGTGGTTTCAATGTATTAGTACGTACTAATGAACATATTAATATATTTTGCCATTTAGTTATACAATAAAAGCAAAATAATGTGTCCTTAAAGGAATTTATTTCTTAGATTTTTCTGTTGTTACAGTAAGCAAATCTCTCAGGGTAGCCATTTGCAGATGAATGTTATTAACAATGTGGTAACACCACCTCCTATACCACTGACATTTTTTTTTTTTTTTTTTTTTTTTTTTGGGGAGGGGGGCCCCTCCCTTT
>NW_020175410.1:1446673-1621405 GCF_003031525.2 Neophocaena asiaeorientalis asiaeorientalis
GATCTTCCCGGACCGGGGCACGAACCCGCGTCCCCTGCATCGGCAGGCGGACTCTCAACCACTGCGCCACCAGGGAAGTCCACCACTGACTTTTTGAGGCTGGGCGCAGGGAAGTCAAACAACACCTAATCCAGTGTTTCCCCAATTTTTCTGGTATCAGTTACTTAGAGTGTTTGATAAAATCATGGTTTTACAGGCTGTACCCCTGCTGAAGAGCAATGTTTAGGATTAGCTAGGACTTGGTGAGCTTATTAAGATTCAGTACGTTTGGAAAACAACCAACTAGCCCAATCCCTTGTTCTTCAGATATGAAGAATCAGACAAAGGAAAATTACTAACCCAGTGAAGGACAACCCAGTTAGGCCTAGAACCCATGTCTCTTTCTCCTAAACCACTGCTCAGGTCCAGCAACACTTCAGGCACAAAATACAGAAATTCTAATTTGGCTTTCTCAACACAAGTGAGTTTAAAATGATTCTAGTGTGCAACTGTGAATTTCATTCCAGTTCAAATATACATTTCAGCATGCAGCTTAGTGGTTGTATAGAATACAGTGTTAATGATGCCAGAGTGGTAATATTTACCCCTTTAGAACCGTATTTGAAAACAAAAAACGTAGCATTTTACTCATCCTGCAGCTAACCATCATTCCAGCTAGCTGTGTCACAAATGTTTGCCGTGATCAAAAAGGGGATCAGGTGACAGAGTGCGGGTGACTCAACACCACTGTCCACACTGGAGGGACACAACTTTGAGTGGGTTGATGATAATGCCTCAGTAGCAACATTTTGGCAGAGGAAGAAGAGAAACTTTTTAAAACCAGTGTCATTTGGTATGAACTGTTCTTAGCAAAAGAGTAAGACTTGGCCCCTGTATCTAAAGAACTTAAAATGTCAGGGGAAAAACGAAGACTGAAACAGAAACAAGAAATTACAGGTCAGACAGTGTGCATAGGCTTGTCATTTTGAACAAGGGGTATGATACTATGTTCCCTCTCAAACCTCATTCCACATGCAAGTGTGATAAGTTATTATGTCAACTGTTTGAGAAAAATTCTGGGTATTTTTTTGACATTGACAGCCACTTTTTTTTGTGTGGTACACGGGCCTCTCACTGTTGTGGCCTCTCCCGTTGCAGAGCACAGGCTCTGGACGCGCAAGCTCAGCGGCCATGGCTCACAGGCCCAGCCACTCCGCGGCATGTGGGATCCTCCCGGACCGGGGCATGAACCTGTGTCCCCTGCATCGGCAGGCGGACTCTCAACCACTGCGCCACCAGGGAAGCCTGACAGTCATTTTTATATTATACTGGCATTAGCCCTCTAAATGATATGCATTCTTTCCTGAAGCAAACAACTCAGTAAATATATGTGTAGCTAATCATCTTTCCTTTGCAATTTCTCTAAAACCATGAGCAAGGGTTTACAGATACTGTATTTTCCTTTTATAGAAAACATAGGCAAGACTTGCATCTTCTTGGAAATTTTGTGAATTTGCATAAACGACACACATTTCGATTTTCCCAGTCATTAATTGTGATCAAGAGCAACTGGTTTGACAGACATGGTCTCAGTTGGGGCACTGGAAGCCAAGTGCTCATCTTCCCAGTCATTAACCTCTCTAGTATCAACAGTGTGGGAAATTACTGGGCTACCAAATAGTCACCATTCTCTGGCTTGCCACTGTCTGTGGGCAGCCCAGAATGCCCGCTTTGTTTCCGAGTTTATTAGATCTGACAAGTGAACTTCCCATCATTCAAGAAGATAAGGATGGATCTATATTAAATTTGATCACCCTCATTCTGCCGTCAGAATGTTAGCAAATGGTATTAGTATGCCATTCATCAGTGCAGTGACCACACTACCTTCCACCTAATCTCTAACAATTGGGGAATGATTTAACAAATCTCACCATGTGCCAGAGTCTAAGATAAATGCTTTGTTTGCATTAACCTCATTTAATCCTCTCAACTGTCCTATGATGTAGGTTAAAGGTTACTCAAATTTCCCAGAGAATATTAAGTCTCAGAGAGAACAAATAATTTTCCCAAGCGCACGTGACTGTCAAGTATAAAACCTGGTATTTGAACACCTTCAATGCGATTCCAGAGCCAAAGCTTTTAACCACTTGACTATCCTGTCTTCCAAAAAAGAGCTGCGGAACAAGAAATAATTAGAAGCATCAACCCAAATGAGTAAGTACTCAGCCTTTGGTAGCTTCACCTCCTCTTTCTCATTCCCTAGGTACAAACTTCTTTAAATAAATCATGAGATTCTACTGAATTCTGGACTTTTCATTTGGAGAACAGACCAATTAAGTCCAGGTTGGAATTTAACTCACATCAAGATATTCAAAAGTCATTTTAAATTTAAAGCTTATTCAAACAATCTAAGGAAACCCTAGAAACGATACATCCTGTATATTTTCTCCACAAAAGCTCCATGGATGGTGCTAAACACATGACCATTCACAGGGTTAATTAGTTAAAACGATTTTCTATAGTCAGAGGCAGTAAAATCAAAGCTGTGACATTTTTATCCCATAAAGCTATCCCAGATACAAGTCCTACCTTTTAAGAGGATGTCAAGGAGTTAACCATTAAAGTAATGTATCTGGCACCACAATATCTGGTTTTTTAAAAATTCTTTTCAATAAAATGTAACAACATTGCATTTGAGTTTTCAATTGCTTTTCTTTTTGATTGTCTCTGAACAGACACATATTTGATTCACAGAATGCACTTAAGTTCCCAAAACCACAGACAAAATTTTGTGCTATTTTAAATAAGTATTTTAACAGAAAGCATGGACAATAGTAAGAAACACAGTAAAACCTAGTGACTTCCCAATACATCCATTAACTGTCAGCGGTTTTAGGAAAATGTAAAAACAACACACAAAAGAGAACCCCAAAATCAAGTCCCAAATGTTCTTGAATCAAATATAATTAGAAGGAGCGCTTGAAACTAAGAAACCTGGTTCTATACGAAAGGCCTATCCAGAGAAATATTAAAGCCATTCCCAAATATTAATGAAACCAAAATCTGCAGAGATGAATAATGTAAATGACATTATCAATACTGAACAGAGAGTAGTATAAACAGCATTCTGAATGTTAACTGTAAGAAAGATTTCAAAGTGATATGAAACTAAATGACTACACACATTCTACGAGGAATAAAATGAGTGCAACAGAAGCTAATTCTATTCATTTTAAATATACTTTGTTTTTAAAGAACTGTGCTATTAGATTTGCTCTGTCCAATGAAGACATGTTAAAATACTTTTCGTCCTCAGTTTCCACATAGTAAAAAATTGTGTATGTTCTCCCTTGCCTGCAAAGCAAGAAAACAATCCCATTCTTTCCACTGGCCTTACAATTCGCTATTTTCCCTTCCAACACATCAGTTCTTCTACCATATCCAGATCGAGGGTATTGAAAATGTAAACCAGTCCTCTTAGAAACATACATAAAAAGTCTTTCTTTAAAAAATTAATTAAAAAATAAGTAAACTTCTTCTCACATTGGGATCTAGGGCACTGTAAGAAAGGTATTCCAATTGATGGCAGAAAGCCATTACGAGGAAACAAACTGTATATAAGGATGTATATAAGCGACAGCCTTTGTAGCTCTGCAATAACTTACACAAAGAACTCATATATAAATTTGGCTCACCTCAGCAACACCTTTTCTTTAAATTACACAGAAATCTGAAATGCATTGGGTGTATGTAAGGGCAAACTGTGGGCCCGAGTGAAAATGTGTATTTAAAAGGAAAAATGTGGAAGTAATTATTACCTTGATGTATTTACCAGAATGCACAGAATGTATTCAGCATGTCTCGCCTGGGCATTGAGGGTTTTGCAGAACGCCTATGACTCTAAAAATCCAGCATTTGGCATTATGCGATCTGAGAGTTAATGATAAACCACTTTACCCCGGCATTGTTGCCTTGGAGCCTCAACAAGTCAGTCTGCTGCGATGGACTGAAATAATTATTTCAAATGGATGAGTCACACTATTGCTGGCTTCAACTACTCTCTGGTTGAAAATGAACAAATCAGTGTGGTAGGCAGGCACTCCAGAGAAATAAACAGGAACTTTTGTTTCCTTCCATTTAGAGACTAAAAAAGCAAGACAAAGGAGAGCTAAGTAACTGCAGAAGAAATCTAGTTGGGTTTCATGATTACTGTTGGGTATTTACATTGTGTTCACAACTAAGCCAACATTCATACTGCCTACTAACCAGACTTAAAAGGAGGTTCTGGTCAGCATTAAGAAGAGTCTATATGCCCAAGAGTGGGGCATATGTGTAAGAGGTGGGCTCCAATGAGCTGCCTACAATATGTATATATGCTCTATAAAGTAACCTGAAGTAGGGAGGATGTGCAGTGGGAATCCAAGCTAGAGACCTTGAGGAAATGTCCAAAGTACAACACTGAAGAAAATAGAAGAAAATCTCTAATTTAGAGGTGAAGAGACAGAGTTACAAGTTGGGCCCTGGGAGAGAAGCTATACTGAAGGAGAAAGGTCATAAACAACATGGAGTGTCCCTACGCTTTCAGCACACACCAGTGTGTTTTAGGGTTTATATTATGGGACCCCGGGTGTGTAATCCATGGATATACTGAGCCAGCCAAATAGTACAGGACCAAGAGATCTAAAATTGTGCATCTGCTTGGCTTCTGGAACGACAGATAATAACCATGGCCTCTTCACAGCAAAGTTCTAAGTCATATTTCTACTATCTCCTATTCCTCTATGATCACACCTCAGATTCTCTCAGTGGACTTAAGAAAAATGGATACAAATAAAATGCTGAGCTTAAGAAGTAGAAGGATTTGGGCTTTCCAGGTTATATAGAACCTTGAAAGACTAAGTTTCCTAGAAGGAAGCGGGGCTTGATTGAATCTAGAGAAAAGCACATAGCAAGTTTTCTGCTGAGAAGAAATATTGGAAAGACCATTTCAGGTAAAGGCAAAACAGCACGTGCAAACAAATTAGTGTGCCCGAGGAACTGGAATCGTTTTCTATGTATGAACCACAGATTATTTGTGAGGCAGTGGCAGCAGACCAGGTTAGAAATGTTCAGGCTGAAGTCAGATTATAAAGCAGCTAGCTAACCAGTGCTAAGGAATTTGAACCTTACCTTTTAGGCAATGATGAGCAATTGAAGGTGTGTGTGTGTGTGTGTGTGTGTCTCTGTGTGTGTGTGTCTGTGTCTCTGTGTTGGGGCTGGGGTCGGGCGGGGCACAGGGGTCACATCTTTAAAAGTACCTGTCAGAAATCTCACTTGGGCAACAACATGAAATATAGCTTGCAAGTGGGCAAAACTGGAGTTAGAGGAAACCAGTTAGAAACAGGTTATTGCAACAGTCTAGCAAAAAAGAAAAAATTAAGATTATGGAATAAACAGCAACAGGAGAAGAAGAGAGGAGAAGATGGATTCAAGAATATTCAGGACAAAGTGTGGCAGAACTTATGGAAATGGAACCTCAAGGGAAGTGCTGTATTTTTTGACCAGAGGTTTTGGAATACAGGAGCAAAGGCAATTTGTCAGGGAGGGGGAAATAAGAGATAAGTTTAGTTTTTAAAATGATGTGTTTGTGGGACATCTGGGCAGATTTGCCTGGAATCAGATGGACTTGCTGCTTTCAAAGTTCTATTATTCAGTTCACTTCTTGTTGCAAGTGACACAAATCCAACTCAAACTAGTTTAAACCAAATCAAGGGATTTCTTGGCTTTTTCAAGGGGCACAACTGGCATCAGGCATCTAAGCATTGTCCTTAGGACTTTCTCATCTCTCCTTGCTTCCATCTGGCTTCAATTTCAGAGGCTTTGTCCATGAGGCAGCAAGATGACTACAGATGGCCCTAATCCAATGTGCTCTTGACTCCTGAGGAAAAGAACATATTCTTCCCAACATTTCTGTCACAACTTCTGGACTCTGATTCGCCCAGTTTATCACCAATCATGTTACCAAGGCATTAGATATTCAGATTGTCCAACCTTAAGTCACACTGCCAGGACTCGGGGGCCAGGTCCCAGGTAAGGCCCCTTGATTGACCATGCCTAGGGAAGCACGTGGGGATACAGAAGTGTGCATCTCTGCTGGAAAAGGGGTTCTCTACTGAAACTCAATCTAACCATAAGAATGTAATGAGATATGAGATACTTTACCTTTCAAGATCTGAAAGTCTTGATAACAAACACTATCATAAGAAATACCATAACTAAGGAAATGACTCTAAGACAACTAGAAGTTTCTCTTACAGATATGGCTGAATTTTACTAGATACTGGAGAAAAGCAGTGAAGAGAACATTAAAATGCATGAACAAGATAAATCTCTTTTGAGTCCTGTCTTCAAAGGCTCCAGGACTAGGTCCCATGCTATAGGGGAATCAATACATTTCTCAAACACCAAAATACAAAGATTTTTTTTTTCCTTTTTGACCTTTTAAGGAAGGTTTTCCAAAGTTCATTAACGGATCGGACAAACAGAATTATTTGGGAGGAATGTTTGGGACACCAACCTCCCCCCTCCTCCGCCACCACCTGCCCCTCCAGAGGCTGCGTGTGTTTAGTGTGAGGCAGGGCAGTGGAGAAAATCACCATTCCTGCCTTGGAAGTCAGGGAAAGAAGCTGCTTTTGTTTAAGCCAGCTGACTCAAATCACCCCAAGTAGGTGTTTAGTCAGACTGGATTCTCCAAACAACTAAATACTATCCCTCCTCCTCCTGGGGCAAGGCAGCTTCGGGAAGTCATTAGAACTGCCTGGAAATCCTGAGCTGGAAAGGTAAGGAGAATGGGAGGCGACCTTGCCCACCCTGGCTCCCGGACACTTTACCAGGTCAGACCCATTCTGGGCTCAGATAATTCCAGTGAGTGCCCTGGCATCCTGGGTGCTGGACCAGTCTCTACCTTGCCCTGTGCCAGGGGATCCAGGGGGCTTTTTGGGTTTACAGGGAGCGATGCAGCCTGGGGAGAGCAATACCCCTTGGACCTCACCTGCAGGGTAAGTCCAAGAGCAGGCTTCAAGGGCTCTAGTGAGAACCAGGCAGGACCATAACTATAGCCTGATGTATAACTTTAAAATTCTCAGACATGCTGTGTGCAGGCCTCAGGCCCTACAAATATCAAGGGCAATCCTGTCTTTAGCATTTACCAATTGATAGGCTTTCATAGTTTAATAAATCACAAATTTAAAGATGAGTCCAATTTTGATCCTGGTGCAAAGAGAAATGTTTTTCAAAGAAAGGTTTACGGATTCTGAAAGAATAAACACTTCCAACTTCACTGGATTTGCCTTGTAAGGTGGTTTGCCATTTCTACTCACATAGGGTGATCCACCATAAGGAACATCAACAAAATGGCTTTTATATTCTGTTTGGTTTTACTTAATGATTATTTCAGAAGTATATGCTTGTGTTTTGTTTTGATCCTTTTTTTTTTTTGGTATTTTTATGGTGTGGAATAGGTTTAAGAATTTAGGTGAAATCTCCTATCGTTTCACATTTAAGAAAAAATGGATTGACCAATAAGTGCTCATGGAGTAGGAACAAAGTAGGTTCTTATTGGGGGTCATCTTCCAGTCACCCTTTTAGTCACCCTTTATAGTGCTTTTTGTAAGTGGTCACTTGCCTGCACTGCCCATTAGCCAATCTGTGGCCCAGCCATGGAGCGGCCAGGAACTTCACCTTCTCAAGAAGCCCATTTCCTGACACATTCCCTCCTGTTGCAGGATTCCAGACCGCCTTCAGAGGTCTTTGCCCTGGTCTTTGTCAAAGCTTGAAAATGTGAAGGAGCAATAAATATGCAGTATACTTAATTTACAATGTTACTTTAACTCGAAATAGTATCACCAGATACAGTAAATAGACTCGGTGCTGGACTAATGGATAAAAGAATAATTGCACAAATAAAATATGAAAGAAGAATAGGTTGCTTTAAAAAATGTATTTTGACTGGTAGTTTCCAATATGGCAACTCGTGTTAAAGTTTTCAAAGCTATTTGAAGTCTGTAGATGTTTTCAGTTTTTGTAACCTCAAAAACAGATGTCTGAGAAGTCTCATTGTGCTTTTCTACAAATGGTATATAGGAAGAGTGTCTGCAGAGCACAGATTACCTCAGCTCTATCCTGTGAGTCTCTGTCTTCAGTTGTGTTCTTTATGGTCTGTGGTACATAAACTTTTTATAGACAGCGTGAGGAGACAGTAGCTGAAGTAAGTGTCTTACCATGAGAATTTTTATTACAACTTCCTCTGTGATTGAGCAGAATCCAAAAGGAATAGAAAATCTTTGGCCACAGAATGCTTTTGAAGCATCCTGACCAATAAAAATGTTTAATTTTGAGAACTGCTGGGTAAAAAAATGCTTTCTGGTAACCAGTCCACACATCTAAGTGCTGCAAAATCACATAAATTTGGGTACAGATCAAACTGTAACCTTACTAGCTTTGTATTCTCAAAGAGAGCCTCATCTATAGATTAGGGAAGAAATTCCAACGCAGCAGAGGTATTCTGAGGAAGAAGTAAATAACAGCACAAAACCCGGCGTATAATAGGTGTTAAATACTAATTAGTCATACATGTGTACTTCTGGCCTTGATTTTTCATTTTCATAGTTCAATGTTAATAAATGAATACTACTTCAATTAATAGAACTTGATATCTGATACATGTGCCCACTTTTAAAAAGCAGAGCTTTATCTGAAGCATTACAGTGATGAAAACATAATTAATGAATTATAATTTTATATTATAGAATTGACTATATTTTAACTAATGTGTATTGGAAGCAATGACTGTAATACAGTATTTTCCCATTTTGTTAAAATTTTTTGTCTTTTCTTAATATTGCTGTAATAGAAATATACATATTTGCATATTAAAATCTTGACAATTTCCTTCCAGCTATTTTGGAATTAAGATATTGCTTTATTATGATTAAACTTTCACTTCTAACCACCCAGATTTTCTTCCTCAGCTCTCATTTAGTACATCAAATCTAACACGTTCCAAAATGAGCAAGTTCATTATCCTTCCTTGTCCCCACCTCCAAAAGAGCTATTGCTTTTGATATTGCTATTCCTGTGAAGGGTACCATTTTTCGCAAGTCACCTAAGCTTGAATTCCCTCCCCTCCCTTTAATTTCTTATCCAAACTGCTGCTACTGTGCCATGTACTTTATACACATTATATACATATATGCACATATGTAGTTATCTATGATAGCACATAAATGTAGAGCCAGCATATGTGTTTGTATACACATATATATGCTAGCTCTTACATAGTTAACCCTCGATATATGTGCTAGCTATCGTGTATGTATGTGTGTGTGGGGTGTGGGGAGAAGGGTATAAAGAACTAGTATTTGTTGAGTGGTTACTATACAAGGTACACAGAAACTGTGTTACACATTACAGAGTAATTATTCATTTATTTTAATCTTCCAATCACTCTATGAAGAAGAGTGGTACCAGAATTATTTCTATTTTACAGAGAAGGAAAGTTTTTCTGGGACTTTTTTAAGCTCAAACAAATAGGAAAGAGAAGAGCTGGGGTTTCAAATCCAGATCACTCTGCCTCCAGAACCTGCAAGCTTCATCACCTATGTTTTCTCCTATCTATCCCCTCGCTCTTTATCACAATGTCACTCCTATTCTTGAACACTTATTAACCTCTATTACATTTCCCGCCAATGTGTTTCCCTACCATGTGTTTTGCCCCTCCATGCAATTTACATTTCACCACGATTCATTTGCCATAAACATGACTCTATCTAATCTTGTCATTCTTCTACTTAAAAATTGCTAATAGCTTCTTATCGCAAATTTCCTCTGTTACCTTTCTTCCATTACTGTATTAGTCAGGGTTCTCCAGAGAAACTGAACCTATAGGCTGTGTATATATAGAAAGAGATTTATTTTAATGAAATGGTTCATGCAATTGTGGAGTCGGCAAGTCCAGTATCTGCATAGTGGGCTGGAAGGCTGGACACCCAGGGATGAGCTGATTATACAGTTACTTCTGAAAGGCTATCAGGCTGCAGACCCAAGAGAGAGAGCAGATGTCACAGGTGAAGTCCAAAGGCAGTCTGCTGCAGAATGCCCTCTTGCTGGGCAAGTTTAGCCTTTGGTTTAATTCAGGCCTTCAATTGATTGGAAGAGGGTTACTCACCTGATGGAAGACAATCTGCTTCACTCAGAATCAACTTATTTAAATGTAAATCTCATCCAGAGTAATCTTTGATCAAATATCTGAGCACACTGGCCCAGTCAAGTTGATACATAAAATTAACCATCATGATTACTATTACTATTCAACAACTTTCTTATAGTTCAGCAAAACTGGGTATTTGTGGGCCCCCCAAATCACCTCATTCTTCTCCACCTTCTTCCTTTTATGGTGCTACTCCAGTTGCTTGAACAGCTCACTCTTATCTCTTGCCTCATCATTTAGTAAAAGACATGAATGAGTGAATGAATGAATGAGTATAAGAAGGAAATGAAAAATAGCACTCCAAATATCAAAGTGAGTATTGCCGAAGTCACAATAAGGCTTTCAACAAACGTTAATCCAGCCACTCTTGAATGGTATTAGAAGCTTTTTCACCCCTAGTGACTGTAACTTGACGTCATTTGTTGCTTCCATGCCTAATGATCTTGGCCATGCCATTTGGAGGCAGAGACACATCATATTTATAAGGTACACGCAGACATACCTATGTCTGTATAGACAGAGAGATTGCACAGTTTTCCTGCTAGAGTTTAAGAAGGCCTCTTTTATAACCATCATTAAAAAGTCTACAAATAATAAATGCTAGAGAGGGTGTGGAGGAAAGGGAACCCTCCTACATGGCTGGTGGGAATGTAAATTGGTGCAGCCACTACGGCAAACAGTATGCAGGTTCTTTAAAAAACTAAAAGTCGAGTTGCCATATGATCCAGCAATCCCACTCCTGGGCACTCCTGCCGAGAAAACTCTAATCTGAAAAGACACATGCACCCCAGTGCTCGTAGCAGCGCTATTTACAATAGCCAAGACCTGAAGCAACCTAAATGTCCATCAACAGATAAATGGATAAGGAAGATGTGGTACATATATACAATGGAATATTACTCAGCCATAAAAAAGAATGAAGTAAGACCATTTGCAGCACCATTTATGGACCTAGAAATTATCATATTAAGTGAAGTCAGACAGAAAAAGACAAATACTATATGATATCACTTATATGTGGAATCTAAAATATGATACAAGTGAACTTATTTATAACAGAAAGAGACCCACAGACATAGAAAACAAACTCATGGTTACCAAACGGGAAAGGGAGTGGGGGAGGGATAAATTAGGGGTGTGGGATTAGCAGATACCAACTACTATACATAAAATACATAAATAGCAAGACCCTACAGCATAGCACAGTGAACTATATTCAATGTCTTGTAATCAATCATAATGGAAAATAATGTGAAAAAGAATATATATATACACACATACACATATACTGTACACCAGAAACTAACAACATTATAAATTAACCATACTCCATAAATAACTAAATAAATAAGTCAATAGGCCTCTTTTTTTCCTTCACTCTCAGGGATTAAAGTTCCTGAGAGCCCGCATAGATCATTTACATCTCAAACACACAAGAAGAGAAATACCTTCCAGAAAGCTAACTTTCTCTAAGGCACATACAAAAACCATTTTAGAAAATCAGAAGATTCCCATATTGGCCATTTTTCAGGATTTTTTTCTGTTTCAAAATCACCAATTCAGTTTAACAAATAACAGTAATAGACAATAATACATGTCATTCCCTCACTTTCACACGTCTCACTTTCGGAGGAACAGGAATCAGCGTTCCTTAATCAACATTAAGCTTCGCCTTGGCTGTTAGCTCAGCCCCTGTGGCCTCAATACAAAGGGCAACAGCCAGCCCACAGCTGTAGCCACTTGTTTTTTCCCCACTGTAATGGCGGCCAATAGCTCGGAAACAGCCTTACGGGTGTCCGAGTTTTCTGTACTCTCTGGGAGCCCACCATTCATCAAGGACAGCTACCACAGAGCCCCACATTAGTGGAGGGCCACCCCTGGGGAACCGCCCCCAACTTTCAGGCACCACACGTTAGTGCATGCCACCCCCCCCCACCCCCATCTCCTGTCCTTATTTCCTGACATCTCGGCGCTCATGGGAGTTTCCCTAGTCTCCTGGCTGCTCTATCAACTGTTGGGCTGCACGCCACAGGTCCGCAAGCCCTGTACTTGCCCAGCTTCAAGACCAAAGAAAGAGCCCAGAGTCAGCGACAGAGACATCAAACTTACATGTCTGAAGCAAGGTCCTGGAGCGACACCTCACTGCGCGTGGCAGAGACCAGCGAGCAGGATGTGCCGGAAGTCTTCACTCCCAAGGGCAGGGGGGAGGTTACCAGTTATAGGGGGAATTGATGTCAGGTTGGTTCATCTGTTACCAGGGAAACTAGCAGAGGAGCCCGCCCCTCACCACCCCTTTGACAAGCTATCAGGTGGAGGTGTTCTGATCGAAAGTTAGAACAATCATTAGCTGGGGCTGAGGCAAGTATGTAGGAAGGTCAGTCAGGTGAGTAGGGTGTAGGTGAAGCAGGCACTGGTTGAACAGGGATGTAGAGAGAGCAAGAGAACAGCCATGTTCAGTGGCCTGATCATACAGTAGCCTACCAATGTACAGGCTCTGCTTTCTTGATCCATTTGGTACACTTCTAACATAAGATGACTGCCAAGAATTGCTAAGCAGTTTAGAAAAATCCTAATTGAAAAGAAAGCTAAAAGAAACTAAAACAAAGAAAAGAAATGAAAACTTGGACGAGACAGAGACAGTGTGGGAAATAAACTTAAAAAAATTTGAAACTGGGAATTCCCTGGTGGTCCATTGGTTAGGGCTCTGTGCTTCCACTGCAGGGGGCACAGGTTCGATCCCTGGTCTGGGAACTAGGATCCCACAAGTTACACAGCACGGCCAACAAAAAACAAAAATCTGAAACTTCTGAACTGAAGGATGATGGTTTAAATTCATGTTTGTCTAACTTCTTTCATGAAATACCCCTAATGGTAGAGAAGAATGGGCTGGGTGCTTAAGTGAAAGATTCTCTATCTCTAAATGTTATAATCATGTCAGGACTTAACCCCACACCCAATACTTCACAGAATCTAGCAGAGATAATTCACTCTAGTGTATATCCTAAATGATAAATGCACCCACATATACACTGAACACAGTCATAAATGTTACATCTGTCAGGACACTTTAACTATAGTACTGACTTTACAAGTGTGAAAATTAAGAGACTTACGTAGTTTGTGATCATTTGTGAGCCAGCAGATCCAGGTTACCTGACATCCAAGCTGCTGCATGTTTACTATATTGAATAAACTCTCAGATAATCACGGCCTTGTGCTTCATTTTTCCCTCCTGTGAATCAGAATTCAGCTAGTTGTTTTTCTACATCAGGAGAATACTATGAGGAAAGTAAGAACTAAAGTATTTGAATCCTTCTTAATAAACAAATATGACTTACAACATAGAAGTGCAAGTATTAATGTAAAGACTCAGTGAGGTATTATTTAAAGTCAGATGTAACTATTGTAAGGAAAGTGATTCCACGTGTTAATGTTAAATAAGTATAGAGAAAAACCTTTTGGGTCTCAATCAAAATGTCCTTACATGTGTTTGCAATTGTTTACATGAAGTTTTAGGAACAAATGAAAAAATGTAGATTTAAGTATACAATCTATATATGAGTATTTATATGAAAAAAATCAGGGAAGAAATGACAACGTCCAAATACTGTGAGAATTAAGGTTTAAAACATTTTGGAAATTATTTTCATTTTCACAAAATATATTGGTAATTTCCTTTAAGTTTCATTATTTAAGTGTAATTAAATGGATTATTTTATCACAAAATGGGCATTTGAAAAACATTCTTTATTAAATGACCATCACTTAAAAACAAGAGATAAATTCTTACAGATATTTGCATTTAGGAAAAAAAATTATTGATCAAAGTTTCATAGCTTTTTTTTTTTTTTTGTCCTTTCCAGGTTTTAAAGCAGTTTCATAAGAAACATGATTTGGGGCAGATGAGTTCTACCTTTGCCATCAAACCTATAGCTCACAATAAGATCGTGAAACAAAAAGTATCATTTCCCCTCATTTTGGCATGTCACAAACAAGAAATAAATTTCCTGCAGTTCTTCCTATAATTGTTTACTTTTTTTTCCTCATATTAAAAAACAAAGAACAAAACCTTAAATGACAGTGTAGTGCGGGGACAAGAGGGCTGGATGAGAGCACACCAGAGGTATTTGTTATACACACAGTAACTCTCCGGAATTCTGCTTCTTCATCTGGAATGTAAAGTGGTGAGGGATAGAAAACCCCTGTTCAACAGAACTTTCTGTAATGATGGAAATACTCCATATTCCGTACTGTCCCATACAGTAGCCAGCAGTCACACGGGGCTACTAAAGCACTTGAAGTGTGGCTGGCTTTACATAGGAACACATTTTTCTCATTTCATTTACTTTTCATTAATTTAAATTTAAACAGCCCCACGTGGCTAGTGACAACTGTGGACAGCGCATGACTCGACAATCTCTTGCGTCTCCTAATTTAATCCTCTTTTGATTCTGTGTAAGAATGTTTAAAATCTAGCCATGCAACCAAATAGGTTGAAAACTTATATCTCTACAGAAGTCCTGTTAAAGTCAGAATATAAAACTGACAATGGAATTTTCTGGGAAACCTCTAAATTCTTATTTGGTATAGACGTTAGTATGTGATAAACTTATTTAACAATAATGAGGAGAAATGCACACAATTTGCTTTTCAGTATGATGACAGAGAATGAACTTCTCTGTTGGACAAAGGTTGAGTCACAAATCACATTTGTGGCTTATCACTCTGGGCATGTCACTTTACCTCTTCGTACCTTAAATTCTACATCAGCAAAACCGAGCTAAAAATAAATATTTTATCAGTGTTATTATGAGCACCAAACAGGATAATAAGTGTTAAATATCTAGTAGGTTCTTTAGCACATAGCAGAACCTCAAGAGAGTGTATTCTGCCTCTCCAACATTTTTTAAAAGTTAATTTAAAAAATACTTTCTACAGAATCTTTATTATCACCTGGAGGGTAGTCATTTGTTCTCATTTCCTATTGGGTTTGATTTTGTTTCTCAAAAAATTAAATAGCCAAAAACAACAACAACTAAAAAAAAACAAAGTGAAATATAAATCAAAAATCAAATCAGGGCAGAGTTCAAACTCTGAACAAAAGAAAAATATTCTTCACCTTGAAGGCCCTTTCTTTCAAACCAGCAAGTTAAAGGATTTCTCCATCCACTGTTGGTTCTGGCAAAGAAGCCACAAGATTTTTTTTTTTTTTTTCTTCTCATCTCCCTTTGTTCCATGTTCATTTCTAAGCCTTGCCTCCGGCTATGTTGGCTCCCATCCTCCGAAGAAGACCCTATCATTTTGGAAGGATCTGGGGTGGCCAGGTTGCCAGTGGCTCCAGGCCCCAGCAGGACTGCCAAATATGTGGGAGCAGCTTCCCACACGGTGTGGGTTGTGCCCAGGCATCCTCAGTGCCAGCAGCTGTGTGGGGTCTGTTCTCACCAGGGGCCTCTCATTTACTGCTGAAGCATTCTTGGAAAGTCAAGTTCCAAAGCTAAACAAACAGATAAATTCTGCAGCAATATGCATTGACATTTTATAGCATGCTTGTGTGGAGGAATTAGGGGAAGTAAAACACACCCACTAATATTCACACACAACATCACCAGGCTTAGTAAACCTCAGATCCATACTGATACGCATTCTCGTCAGAAGTAAGGTTCCACGGAGGTACTAATTTTAAAGGAGCCGTAGGGTTTCCTGCAATTGCGTTTGCTCTGCTTTCTCCAATCACCAGCCCTACAGTGCTACTGGAGATTCCCCATTTGTGGAGGGGCTCCCTCCTCAGACCTTCTAGTATTTTTAAGATCTGTAAAAAAATGAATTTTACTGTGAAGCTTGCAAAGCGTAATCTAACCAGAATAATTAGTCAATGAATATTTCTTCAAGTATCATAAAAGCATACCGAGAAGTATGCTTTTATTATATCATAAAAGCATACCGAGAAGTAAAGTCGTAAGCTGTTGGGTAAGCATAGTCTTGGTTTATGCTTAAATGTGCAAATATTTCTGCTCAGGGATAGAAAGGGCATTGCCTCCTTTAAGAACCTTTCCTAGTTTTTCACTCCGTCTTACATTCAAGAAGCACATGCTCAATTCAGTGGCAACCTGAAAACGTGTGACAGATGTACAATAAATGCTGCACCTAGGCTCACACTAAGGGCTCAGAAGAAAAATTAAATCTTTCCAAGTAGGAGAGCTCAGGCAGTCATTTTTTCCATACTTTCCTGTATGTGCTCCAAGCTGTGGAATGCACTGAGGAATGCATATTGAGTGATTTGGTGTAGATATTTTTTCTTTAATTTTCCTCAGATTTTATTGCATTCACAGGAAAATATGAAATCACTAAGTTATCTTATCCATAAACGTATATAGAAATGAGGTAACGTGTTTGGTACTTATGGATATATTGTTTTTTATGTCTAAGAAGGAATTTTTTTTCTCTCAGAGAAAAATCAAATGCACTTAATGCCAATTATAACACCACTTTCAAAACCCCAGGTTTGATTTAGGCTGCAGGACTGGAAATCAAATAAAATCTTCCCTGTGTGTAATAAAGTATAGTAATACCTTATTTATCAGGCATTGTTAAAGGTTGGGGTGCTCCATGTAAAAGAAATGCCCAGATACTTGAATTTTACTCTTCTATGTGTAAATTGAAAGTGAAAACATAAAAAACATGTTTTTAAAACATCTTTTAAAATATTACATGTTGTTTTCATATGCTATGGGGGGGGTCCAAATATAATTTAATCAAGTCTGAAACTGAGCTTAGCCACTTATTAGTTATAGAATTTTGCCAAGTTAGTAAAATCCAGCTCAGTCATTTACTAGTTTTATAATTTTGGCAAATTAGTTACCCTCTGTTTTCTCATCTGTCAAGCAGAGATAATTATACCTATGTCACAGTTTGAATTAGCTAATCTATATAAAACACCTCATAAAACCCCTAACACATAGACCTACCCAGCATAGCCTCCAGCCTAGGCTGTGGATTCAGCAGCCAGACTGTTGCCTCTGCCATTTCCTAGCAAGTAAACTCGAGCAATCTTTTTTTTTGCTTTACGCGGGCCTCTCTCACTGTTGTGGCCTCTCCCGTTGTGGAGCACAGGCTCCGGACACGCAGGCTCAGCGGCCATGGCTCATGGGCCCAGCCGCTCCGTGGCATGTGGGATCCTCCCGGACCGGGGCACGAACCCGTGTCCCCTGCATCGGCAGGTGGACTCTCAACCACTACGCCACCAGGGAAGCCCCGAGCAATCTTTTTAACTTAATCTCACTATGCCTCAGTTTCCACATTTGTAAAATGAAGGTGACAAGAGTAAGGATTAAATAAGCAGTGCATGTAAAGTCCTTAGAGCAGTGACTACCATATATAGACAGTGTTGAATCAACTATGATTGGTAATGTTTTCTGAAGCATTTCTGAATGCTCCAACTGTGTATAATTTTGGCAGGGGTATGTGTGTCTGTGTGTGTAGGAGGGGGTTGTGAATTCCTTTTCTCTGGTTATCTTGTTTTGGCTGTATCACTAATATATTTCTAGATATCAGCCGTAAAAAGTTCTCTGAGGTAGGTAACATCCATGCATGTGCTTTTGCATTTTCTGGGTTGTTGGCTGGTTTTGTGTTTCTCCCTCTTTTCCTTGTGCAAACATTACACTCGTCTCAGCCAAATATTGGGGAAAGGCCAAGGTGGCTGAGGAAATGAGAGGTCCCTTTAGGATCTACCAATGCAGCAACAGTGGTGGAAATTGTTATCACTCAGGCAAGTAGTAAAATGAAACTTGAAATGGGTGTTTGTACACTACTATATTCAGATTTGTGCAAGAGGGGTTTCTGCTTCTGGCTTTACTTCTCCCAAAGAGCAAGGATTTGGGTAGGGGTCAAAGGATGTGCCCACCTAAAGTCCACATTCTTCCCTCTGGCCCATCTGCAGGAACATGCAATCTTGAATTCCTTGTCCATAGCCCCTCACTCAGCCCGCTTCCAGATTACTACACTGATATGTACTTCCCTGGACTCAAAGGGAAGCTGTGTGTGAGGATAAGAACAAAGCTCAGATGCCTGGCCTGGACTGTCTACACGGATGAGCACAGGGCAACCTCATGGTAGGCGGAGGAAGCCAAAGATGGGATACAGCAGAGGCCAGAGGCCTCAGGCTGGCTTCCCCACACTTCCACATTCAAGTACGAACTGGGAATCTGCTCCCCCTGCACCGCTGCGAGTTAGGAATAGGCCTGTATATTTATCTTCCCAACTGGGATATTTCGCAAGATTTGAAGATCTGAAACTTGAGCACACAAGTGATTGTTCCACTGTGGCTTAGAGTTGAAGTTAATAATACTAAAACACATAGAAGTATAGAAGAGATATACTTTAAACCTTAGTGAGGTCCAACTACATACTCAACAGAATGGTTAGTTATAAAAAGACGGACAACACCAAATGTTGATGGAGAAGCAGAAGAACTCATTTTTAGTGAGAATGTAAAATGGTACAGTCACTTTCAGTAGAGGCCTGGCAGTTTCTTATAAAACTGAATATACCTTATGACCCAGCAATTGTACTCCAATATATTTAACCAAGAAAAAGTTTTAAAATACCTTCACAAATACACTTTTCAGAGTAGTTAAAAACTGGAGACAATCCAAATGTTCATAAATAGGAGAATGCCTAAAATAGCGGTATATTCATATAATGGAATACTACTACAGTATTATAAAAAGGAATGAATTTCTGATACAAACAACACAAAATCATGTTACGGTGTGAAAGAAACCATACACAAGAAAATACTGCATATTGTATCATTCTGTTTATACAAATTTTAGAGCAGACAAAACTAATCTATGGTTTTAAAAACATCATAACAGTAACTGCCTCTGGGAAGATGGTGGTGGGGACTCATGGGGAAGGGAATGATGAAACATTGTGGGATGAAGGTAATGGGTATGTGTGTGCTTGTATATAAGGGCCGATTTCTTGGAGATTGGGAGGTAGAAATTCCTGGAAGTAGGCTGTTTTTCCCATGGTAAGAAGAGAGCCAAGATTTGTAATTCTACTGATAGCATGGATTCCCAAGAAGCTGTTTTTCAGGAAAGTGGCAGAATGTCAGAGTAGAATGGTCTGGTGCAACTAGCGAGGCCCTGCCTTAAACTCCAGGGCTGTGGGACCATGGCAAGTTACAGCCTTCATCAAGGGATCTTAGGTAATGAGTAACTGAGATGAAACAAATGTGGACTGAAGATGGGAGAAGACTCCCTGAATGGGCTATCTTTTGTGAGACTCGGGGGTTTTCACATGAGCTGGAAAGGGTAAACACTCAAATGGACTGAGACTGAACTTTATCCTCTTATGGTAAGTGAGGTCTCAATCAGAATAGAAAAACTAAGTCATGTTTTGAGTTTGTGTTTAAAAATTTAGCCCTGCTTTAGAGGGATTAGGCTTATGTGTGTGGCCCGGAAGGCAAAATACCATGACAAATGCATGTAAGTTTTACAGAAGTCAATGTCAGCTAAATATAAAGAATATTTCCTTAGGGAGCTATAAAGCCAGAAGAGGTAATGTGTTCATCAGCTAATATACATGTTCTGGTTCCCTTAAAATTTGATATTCTCTTTGCAAATTAATAAATGGTATTCTGAGACATTAACACAAAAATAAAAACAGAATGAGCTGCTGTCGTGAACTTACCTAAACTGATTTAGTCCTTCAAAATTACTGGGTTCCTCTTACACGGGAAATCATTTAGCAATAAATATATGTATCAAATCATCACATTGTACACTTTAAGCCTGTACAATATTATATGTCAGTTACATCTCAATAAAGTTGAAAATAAATAAATATTGGATTTTTGGGGGTAGTAGCTGTAGCTTCCAGCACCTTACTACCATTTGGTATGTTATGAGAAAAGCAAGATACAGGCTAAATTATGCCACACATTAGCAAAGCACACACAAGTCAGGAATTCAACATGAAACTCGATGAAGTTTCTTTGTTCTTTTGGGCGACTCTTGTAATGAATTTAAACAAGAGGGTCCCATGAGTCAAATGTGGCAACATTTCAGTAGCAAAATTACTTTAGCCTGCTAGTCAGAATGAGGACATAGCCCTAGGCGTAGGGCACCAGTTTGAACAACTGAGCTAACCCAAGATTCTTATATCTCTTTCAACCAAGAACGCAGAGATCAACTCATGTTATCATGTTATTTTATACAATACTCATTTCATCACAGAAAAATCACTGCTAACTTTCCTTAGGCTATTTATTATACCATCTGACACTGAGCAGAGATCAAGACTTAGGACCACTGAATTGATTATGACCATAATTTTGCAGTGTAGGATTCTGATAAGAATTTTCCAAGTAGTAGTTAACCATCCCTGGGGGGTGTAGTCTCGATTAGGATTCTTTACGTTAACTAACTATTTCTATCTAGGGCACAGATTAAAACTAACATTCACATTTATACCACTTTATTTAAACTGAAGTAATCTCAGATAATGTATAGGAAATTAACATCTGCTTCAGGAAGCCATGAGTCCTTGTTAACCTAAGTGATCAGGCAGAGACGGTAGGATCAGCATTATGGTCTTTTCCATTGGAGAAAATTCCTTCACTGAGCTTTTTGGGTCTTCATATCATTCTAAAATTCTTTGTTTCTATCTAATATCACACGTTTAATTAGTGGCAAAACCAGGAATGGAAACTGGTTCTCCTTTTGATCAGAGTTTCTTGTTCAGGTTGACTACAAGATTTAACAAGTTATTCAACATATTCATAGTCATTTCTGATTGTCTTATAATTCTAACACCCACTGCTCTTCCTTACTGAATAGTACTTAAATCTTTCTTTATTATCAATCTCATTTTTTGTGATTTTTATGATAAAATTTATAGTCTTAAGTGTTTTTTATTTTGCAGACTGAAAACCACATTTTATATGAAAAATGTATAACAAATATGGTATTAACCACTTCAAAAATGTTAAATGAGAATTACTCTTGGACTTCCCTGGTGATGCAGTGGTTAAGAATCCACCTGCCAATGCAGGGGACACGGCTTTGAGCCCTGGTCTGGGAAGATCCCACATGCCTCAGAGCAACTAAGCCCGTGTACCACAACTACTGAGCCTGCACTCTAGAGCCTGCAAGCCACAACTACTGAGCCTGCATGCCACAACTACTGAAGTCCGTGCGCTTAGAGCCTGCGCTCCGCAACAAGAGAAGCAACCAGTGAGAAGCCCCCACATCGCAATGAAGAGTAGCCCCCGCTCGCCACAACTAGAGAAAGCCTGTGTGCAGCAACAAAGACACAAAACAGCCAAATAAATAAATTTATTAAAAAAAATAGAATTACTCTTCACATTCATTAAAGTTACAAGTGAGGCTTTCAGTTGCTCTACAGCTCACTATTTATACAGTAATTTGGGATATTTTTAATCTGTCAGAAATGCCATTTAAAATGTCATTTAAAATGTCAACATATTTTAGTTGTTTACAGACTAAAATCTATTAATTCTAATATATCCAAATAAGTCAAAAGGTTACAATAGGTATTTTTGTACTTTTCTGTTAATTTAAAAATGCAAAATTAATCACTGTATTCTAAATTTCAGGATTCAATGGAAAATAAATATTAGGGCTTAAGGATATCCTTGGTAAAGTCACCCTTTCAAATAATTAAAATTAATTTTCAGAGTGAAATTGAAACTATTTCTTTCATTAGATAAAAAATATTGTGCTGGAGAACCAACCATCTAATTATTCTACAGTAACTCTCCCATTTCCTTACTGATGAGCCTTTCTTCTTCCTGTCACCACCTCCAAGTTTCAGGGAATGTGAAAACCAACAAAAGGAACAAACTGTTCTGTGGTGTCAGGACTGGTGGTTTTATGGAAACTTAACAGGATCCCTTCTCCTAGCTGTCCATATATTCTCAACAAGGACAGCTAAAAAAAGGCCAAAACAAATGTTTCCTTTCTGGGGTTTTGAGGCCTCCACTTCCAGTTGAGAAATAAAGGCACACATTTAGTGGGTTGGTCTGTTGCAATAAAAACTACTATTCAGGGTTTGAAGAGTTGGACAAATGATGAATTTAAAGTCCAAAAGTGTTTTTTCCCTTAATAAACACATTTTGATAAATTATCGATTAAGATGTCTAATTTAATTCCAGCATACCAGATAATGTGGAAAGTGCATTCACATCTTAATGTCTGTATAAGGTGTTCAAAACACATATCCTCCTACAAGGTACTCCAGCAGGGTGAGTACAGACTACATTCTACTTGACAACGGAGGCCTTGTGTTATTCATGTTTATAACCTAACAGCACAGCCAGGAGAGAGATGGGTGATTGTTGAATGTGGACAATCAGTCAAAGCCTTATAATGGCAATAGTCTGTATAGACACAGTTGTCCAGAGAGCTGAACTGGTTAATGGTCAGAAAGCTGAGATTCTCCTTCTAATCTTTTTTTTTTTTTCCTCCTTCTAATCTTATGCCCTGCTAAAAAGCTTCACTCTCCTCATTTATGACATGAAACAATGATGTCTGCCTATTTAACTCGAGATTTTATTTTAAGGCAAAAAGGGAGTTATGTTTGCTTTAAAACTCTATGTGTTGGATTGCTATAAAGGATTATTATCACTATATCCTATTGGTAGAGTTATCTTTAGCATTCTTGGGCAAAATAAATATAGTGTTGCTTGATATCCCTGAACCCAGCAGAGGAATCCCAGCAGCCAGAGTTCCTTAATATGATCACATTTTAAAAACTGAGGTATAACAAGTACAATACGATGTACAGGTTTTAGGTGTACAATTTGATGATTCTTGACAATTGTATACACCCATGTAATCACTAGATTAATCAAGACATAAATTATTTTCACTAACCTGGAAAGTTCCTTCCTGCCCCTTACCAATCTCCATCCCTCCACCACCAGGCAACTACTGTTCTAATTTCTGTCACAATAGTTTAGTTTTGATGTTCTAGAATTTTATATAAATAGAAAATACAGTATGCACACTTCTGTGTCAGGCTTATCTTGCTCAATATAAAGTCTTTGAGGATCATCCTATATCAGTTTTCTTTTATTCATTTCCAAGTAGAATAATGATATATTTATATCATTATATGTTCATCCATTCACCTGTGGATAGACATCAATCACTTCTAGTTTTAGGCTATTATGAATAATACTACTTTTCAAGAATTCTTTAAGAATTCTTTATATATTATTGATACAAGTTCTTGTGAAATGCTAGTTGTGAATATTTTCTCCCATTCTATGGCTTGATTTTTCATGTTGTAATAACTTTTGCTGAGCAAAATTTTAATTAAGTCCAGTTTATCAATTTTTTGTTTTAAAATTAGTACTTTTTAATTTCTAATGAATCTTTGTCTACCTAAGTTTGCAATGATATTTCTTTTATATATTTTTTCTAGGCAATTTAGCTTTTACATTAGGCTGACAATTCACCTCATGTATGTGTGGTGTGAGGTTTGGGTCAAGGTTTAGGTTTATTTTTTCCCATATGTTTATCCACTTTTCCTGTGCTATTTCTTGAAAACATTTTCTTTTCTCCCATTAAACAGCTTCAGCATCTTTTCAAAAATAAATTGACTGTATATATTTGGGTCTATTTCTATACTCTATTCTGATCCATTGTTCTATTTACTATTATGCCAATACACACTCTCTTATATACAGTATCATTATAATAAGTCTTAAAGTCAGATAGTTAAGTCTTCCAACTTTGTTCAACTTTGTCAGTGTAAGCAAGATATACTTGGATATATCTGAAAACATTCTGAAAATCTATGCCTTCAAATAAGAGCGTTTAGTCCATTTACATTTAATGTAATTGTTGGCACTGTTGAATTTAATTTTACAATCTCTCTATTTTATTTCTATTTGTCCCAACAATCTTTTGTTCTTTTTTTCTTCCGTTCCTCTGATCCTTTGGAACAATCAAATATCTTCAAATATTTTGTATTGTTCCCTGTAATGACTTTTTAATCTATACTTCATTGCTTTATATTTTTAGTTATTACCTTATAGACTAGAATATGCATTCCATATGATTATTTTTTGAATTTGAACTTTTCCTCTATATAAGATCAGTAGAAGAGATATTTGACACCAATAATGTGTGTTTGAAACTCAGATTATGGAGACAATGGAAAGTTATTTTCAGAGTGACTAGAAGAAAAGAGAAGAAGATAGTTCTTATACGAGAAAACAAGAAGTACAGCAATTACAAATATTGGGCAAGACTGAATCTCCATTTATATTACTTGGACTGAAGAGTAAATACATAAATATTTTATAAATTTATCTTTTTTAGATTTTAGGTAATACAGCACAATGAGCCTTAAACTAAATATTGTAGTGCATGCCTGAAGCTACACTAATTTTGAAAGGAAACAGCCTCACAGGAAAGAAAAATATATTTGACTGTAAGCTTTTACATTTTTAAGACTTTACACTTACATTCTGTTAAGATAAAATGTGACTTACTGTTTTGTTTTTTTTTCCACAGTTCATTCATTCATTCATTCAAAAATTAGCTCAGTTTGCTATGAACATCACCATGACTGCTGAGGAAATGTTGAGTCAATTCCTAAGGAGAAGGCCAGGAACAGTTAATGTTTCTTTTTTGTTCCTTCAAAGCAAAAGGAAGCCTGGCCTAAATTAAGCTGAGAGTGCTTTTTGTAAAGCATACCAAGCTTTATGGGACTTCGAGCTCAGCATTTTAGGCACAGTATTTCAAACTAAATCACAAGAAAAAAATTCGCCACTATATTACTTCTTTTAAACAATTCAGCATGGTGTAATTTTTTCTTTGGAAATGGGATACAGCTGCTTCTTGGGTCATGATTATGTTTGAGGATCTTTTGGTAAACTGAGGCCTTCCTAAACAATCACTATTAAAACACATAAAATATAAGTCTTGCTATATTAAACACTTATTGAGCTATAGGAAAAATAAAGTGAATTTGTAAAAAAAAGAATAAAATTCCAACTTTATAATGCATATTCTTATGAGCTTTTTAAATGCAGCATCTTGTTTTTAGACTATTAAGAACAATTGAAATCAGATTTTTATTTTTAAGTAAAAGAACACTCTTTACTAAATAATAATTCACAGTGTAAGAAAAAAGAGTTCTATGAACTTCTTCAAGTGTTTAAATACAAATGCATGTTACAACTAAACTTTTTCTAAAACACTTCCTAACTTAAGAGGAACCAAAAATCTTTTTAGCTTATTCTTTATCTTACAGATGTTTTTACCATAGTGCACATTACCTTATTTTTTGTGGTGTATTTTTACCTCTTATTTTTTTAGGAAATTGCTTTGGCTTTTTTTTTTTTTCATTGAAAGCATAATAGATACTCACTAGAAAAAAAAAAAAGCTGCAGAGAAAACCCCAAAAGTAGAGGAGTTAATAAATCACTTGATAAAATAGTCCCTGTTAATATTTTAGTGGACTTTATTTCATACGTTTCCTATATATGTATTTTAATACTAAACATGTACACATATACATATAAAGACACACTGATATTTCTCTTATCTTACCACTTCCTTCCTCTCTGGCAACCACCTGTTTGCTAGAGAAATAGGTGAGGGAGATTAAGAGGTACAAACTTCCAGTTATAAAATAAAAGAGTCATGGGTATGAAATGTACAGTCTGGGGGTAAAATTTAAGAAAAAAATAACACTGATATAAACATACATATTTAACAAATTCATACTATACTTTCCAAATATGTATTGTTTTATACCCTAATTATTCTTATAAGTAGGCTTCAAAAATGTTACCTATCTATAAATTTAGATTCAATTAGAGTTTTATATCCATTCCACTGACTGTTCCATAAGACAACTACTAACTTCTACTTCAATGTGCAACCCTCATTCCTCACTTTACTTGACCTTTATTTGACATTGTGGATCCCTCTCTTTTCTTGAACCATTGTCTTCACTTGGCTTCTAGAGCCTCTTCTGCTTTTAATTTTCTGGCCCCTTCTTCTTGGTCTCTCTCCTTTTTTTTTTTTTTTTTTGGCCACACCACACAGCTTGCAGGATCTTAGTTCACTGACCAGGAATTGAACCTGGGCCCCAGCAGTGAAAGCACCCAGTCCTAACCACTGGACCACCAGGGAATTCCCTTGGTTTCCCTGACTTCTCAATTCCAGTCTTTAAACATTTGGAGTGTTATTGAGCTCAGTCCTTTCACCTCTTCTCCTGTCTTTCTATACATATACCCATCGTGCTCATAAGTAATCCAATGCCTTTAAATACCATTTGCAGGATGGCATCTCCCAAATATATATCTCCAGCCTGGACTTCGCTGAATTCCTGACTGATATGTACAAGTGACTATTTGACATCTCTATTTGATGATTTCATGGGCATTTCAAACTTAAGATTCAAAACTTCAAAGTTCAAGTTCAAATCTTGTTGATATTATCTGCCAAACTTATTCCTGTTTCCTATCTCAATAAATGATAACTCCATCCTCCCTGTTATTCATGAAATAAATCTTGAAGTCATATTTTAATTATTTTACTGATATCCCAGATCTGATTGGATAAAAGTGTTGTTGTCTTTCCAAATAAGCCCTGAATTTACCACTTACCACATCCATTAATACACTCAGGTCCAAGCCCCTTTATCACTTGCTTAGATAATTGAAGAAACCTTACAACTCGTCTTTTTCCTTCCACTTTTAGCTCATTCTTATCTATTCTTAACATAGCAGTCAGTGTAATCTTATAATGTAAGACAAATCACATTACCTTTCTGTTCCTTCTTCTCCAGTGGTCAAAGTCTTTCACTGGCACTTTACAGAGGTAAAGTCCTTTACCTCTCTGACCTCATCATCTAGGACTCGTCTTTTTGCTCACTACATTCTGCCCATGCTGACTCTTTGCTGTTCTTCAGGGGCTTTGGTATTAGCTGTTCCCTCTGTATAGGATCCTATTCTTCCAGATATCTATGTGGTTTATTCTCTCAACTATCTCACATCTTGTTGCAAATTCACACTCTCTGTGGATCCTTCCTCAGCCACCCTATCATAAAGCCGCCTTCCCATTTCCCTCCTTTATTTTTCTCCTTAGTGCTAACGTGATATATTAGCCCTATTATTAGTGTGTTTTTGCCTCTCTCTCCAGCTAGAATGTAAGCTCCTGGAGGACAGGGACTTTCCTTTTTTGTTTATTTCTGTATGCCCAACTTATATAACAGTGCCTAGAATATTACAAATATTTGTTGAGTGAATGAAGACATAAATGGAGGCATATCATTATTTGTAACTACTAATAGTGTTTCATTACATGGATGAACTGTTATTTTCTTCAACCAATTCTGGATTGATGCTTGTTCAGTTTGTTTCTATTTCTTTATTATTATTTGTTAATAATAATTAACTATATTAACACTGATAACATCTGAGTGTTTCTTTAAGTTTCTGGAAGCAGAATTGCTGCATTACAGGATTGACACAGTTTTAAAGGCTTTAACTATGTGGCTAATAGTCCTCCAGAGAAGATGCAGAGTTACACTCCTGAACAGTACATGTGAGTGTCTCCAGTCCAATGCCTTAGCTATAGTGACTATAATCATTCACTCTAATGCTTCCCAATATGATATTAAAACTTGGTACAGTATCTCAGTGTCATTTTACGTTCATGCAATTAAATAAATAAGTAAAAAATTTAAAAACAATAAAGTTTCTCACAAGCCAAGATGGGAGCATCTCTCTCAGCTAAGAAGCACACAGACGGCTTTCATTAATAGTTGTGTAGAGCCTTCTTTGACTGCACAGGGCATTTCCTACAAATTCCTGAAATCGAGATGACTTTTCACATTCATATGTACTCTCTTCCCATTCACCAGACTCTACGAGTGTACTCAGTTGTGTCACCATTTCCTAGTAAGAACCAAAAACAGTACTGATAATAGATTTTCTTTTTTTGCAGAGAAAAGCAACAAACAAACAAAACCCACCACAGCCAAAATAATCTTTACAAAGAAAGTCACTTGTAGCTTCTCTCTGTCATTAGGTCTTCAGTAAATTTCTAGATAAGTGCAGGTTTTCCCATCCCTTTAGGGAGGTGTAAGATGGTCGGGAGTGTACAGCTATTCAGTGGGTCTAACATGTGTCTTTCTAACTAAAGCTTATTTGCTTTGGCTGAGATTCTGACTGTCCTTCTTCCTGTGTTCTTGTTAGATTTTTCAGGCTACATTCATAAAATAGAGAGCCTGTCTCTTGGTGAATATTGAATTCCTCTGTGTGATAACTTGTGATTTTAATGAAGTTTTGTTAATCTCTAAAACATGTGCTCTGTTGTGTCTGGTCCCTCTTATCTTCCAGAGCTATTTTTTTTTCTTTTCCAGAGCTATTTTTGTTATTATCTAGATATTAGTATCCTATCAGTGTAGTTCATATTTTATGTCTATTCTGTAAAAGGATGGCCTACATATATATTCAAATTACATTTTAAAAAATGTGTTTCTGGGCTTCCCTGGTGGCGCAGTGGTTGAGAGTCCGCCTGCCGATGCAGGGGACACGGGTTCATGTCCCAGTCGGGGAAGATCCCACGTGCCGCGGAGCGACTAGGCCAGTGAGCCATGGTCGCTGAGCCTGCGCGTCCGGAGCCTGTGTTCCGCAACGGGAGAGGCCACAGCAGTGAGAGGCCCACGTACCACAAAAAAAAAAAAAAAAAAAAAAAAATGTGTTTCTTCCTATGACTTTAGATATAGAAGTTAGTTACCATGGTTAAAAGTTACAATCAATATGGTGTTTGAGACCATACAGGGAGCAATAGTGACAGAAAAATACAACTCTGTGCTTTTCTTTTTTAAGGAAAAGTACAGTTTTCCTAAAGTAGCTTTCCCCAAACTTTTTCGTCTCTGCCTACCTTTAAACTATTAGAAATTATTGTCAACCCCAAAGAGCATTATCTTGTGGGTTATAACTCTCAATATTTGATATTAAAGCTTAAAACTGAGATATTTTTAATACACAAATTTATTGGTTTATTTAAAGATAGAAGGAGTAAATCAATCACGTCTTGATAGAAAGAACATATTTTTATAAAAATAACTATTTACTAAAAAGCTTTTTATTAGAAGAGTAACATTGCTTCACATTTTAAAACATATCTTTAATATATGAAATAATAGATGACAGCTGGATTCCCAACCTGCTTCTGCATCCAATATGTCACAATATCAGACATCATGTCACTGCTGGAAAGCTCCGATGCACACTTGTGAGAGAATGAAAATGAAAAAAAAAAATCTTAATGTTATTATGAAAAGAGTTTTGACCTCATAGACCTCTGAAAAATTCCCCAGGGGTCCTAGACCATATGTTGTCCTCCAATAAAAGGTCAGTATGTTCCAGAATATGAAAGGGTGAAATACAGGACAAAACTTGGAAAGTTGGAATTAATTAGCCTTGGTTTATAATACCTAAATCTGAAAAGAAGCTATGAAATATGTTAAAATTTTAGTAACATTTGCTCACTTTTGATGGGCTTAATTCCTTGGTTTACTGATTCATGCCTTCATCTACACTATGAGAGGATTTTCTTTACTTTCTCTGTAACTTGCTTACCTAGCAGAGACTGTCTCATCAGAACAATTTTCTGTGCTTTATGTTTACCTAATTATGTCTTTGATTATTTAATTAAACAGAAACAAACACAAAAGAATACAGTTTCCTCAGTTATTAAAGAGCTAAAGTTCTTACAATGATATTACCTTCTAGATTTGTTTTTAAAATCTTTTGTCACTTTGATTCAATAGGTAACTAGGAATTGTTTCTCAGACAGGATTATCCTATTTTATTAAAGTGCCCAAATTGCCTGTGACTACTCTTTTGCTTTTGCCTTCCTGAAAACTGAATTTAGAAAAGAATGAAAACATTTTCAGGATGTATTTTACTCCTAAAACTAATTTTGAGATTTCCCAGAGGTCTCCTGAGAAACCACAAAGATTTGTTCTATTACCTGATAAATAAAGAGATGTGAGACAACTTTACGTTCATTTGATCTACTACTAGTGCAAGAATCCCATAGAAAAGTTATCAGTTCGGAAGAGACACTCAGCCTTTTCTAGATAACGTGTGTGGGGATGAACTGCTGTTAATGTAAATATTTCAGAAACATGGGAAGTCCCTGGAAATTTTTCAGTGTCCTTTATATCCATAATACCGTTTTACTCCCAAGGGAAATTGATCAAGACTTCTATAAAATAGATATAGGCTATACCCCAATAAAGAATTTTACTCTCTTTGATATTACTGATTATGATGATAATATTATTGACTATGGTGATATATTAACAAAAGCCATTAAGTCTCTAAACAGTTTTGATTTACTCTGATTCTTGCATGAAGTCTCTGCCATAAGCTATGGGCCAGAGTTGTGTCATTAAAAGAGAAGGTCTGGGGCTTCCCTGGTGGCACAGTGGTTGAGAGTCCTCTTGCCGATGCGGGGGACACAGGTTCGTGCCCCGGTCCGGGAGGATCCCACGTGCCACGGAGCGGCTGGGCCCATCAGCCATGGCCGCTGAGCCTGCGCGTCCGGAGCCTGTGCTCCGCAACGGGAGAGGCCACAACAGTGAGAGGCCCGTGTACCGCAAAAAAAAAAAAGAGAAGGTCTCTGAGACTTTAAATGATTGACATTTCGAAGAATAGTTTCTTGAGTACAGGCTTTAGAACTTACATCACACGGACAACTTTCACACCACACTGCTAGATGGCTTCATGAAGCCAGACCACTAATCCAAGATCCAGTAGGATAAGAATTCATTTCCTGGAGCTGAATAAGAAAAGTGATGAAGATAATTATATTGTGATTATTTGTTTGGAATACTGTTGGTATAGTTTTAAGTTTCTATTTTCAGAAACTTAGTATGTCTCTTTACCTTTCATGGAAATATTTGCATAGCCACAGTACGAATCTGTACATCAAGATTTTGCCTGGGGTGTTGTATCAATATTAGAGACTGAAACTTTTAAAATCAGGTGTGACAAGCTGCCTTTAAGGGGAAAAAAAAAAATATGGAGCCAATGTCTCCAAACTTCTCCCAAGAAAACTGGCCCAATACCTGGCTTACAGGGTCCCAGCGTTATCCTAAAGCATAGTAAGAAAATTCTTGGCTGACTAGGAATCTTTAAAAACTTGGGGGACTTCCAGAAGATAGGAATTCACTTCGACGTGTAGGTACTGCCAGTAAAACCTGGTGGAGAGACATTCTTGGGCTTGGCTTCCTGGCCTTGGGATAGAAAAGTAGATGCTTTTAAAAAGTAAGATCTGGGGGCAGGGTCAAGATGGCGTACTAGGAGGACGCGGAATTCGCATCTCCTCACAGCTAGGCCACCTACCAGGCACCTGTGGGAGGAACCCCCAGGGACCAGGTAGGGCACGGGGGAGTGAAGGGGGAGGAGAAGTGGAGGTGGTAGGGGACGGGCGCCCCTGAGGGGCAGCTCGGGAGGGGAAGGGATCTCACACCCGAAGGGGGAAATAGAGGAACCACTGGGAGGGCAGAGTATCAAAAGGGAGCGTGGCCGGGTTTCCCCTGCCCACTTGGATCCCCAGGAACCTGTTGAGATCCCGGGCCTGATCCTCTGCCCACCAAGGACCCCTCGAGCCACGCAGGTCCTGAGGGAGTGGGAGGGAGGGAAGGGGGAGCAAAAGTAAAGGCCAGACCTCTGGGACTGGCACCCCTGAGGGGTGGCTGGGGGAGGGTAGGAGTTCTTATACCCAGCAGGACCCACCCATGGTTAGAGGTCCGGGGAAGACCGTGGAAGAGATGGTGGGGGATGGGCGTGAAGGAACAGAAGGGAACGGGGCCAGTGCTTTCCCTGTCCACTTAGGCACTGGGGAAGCCTGTTGAGCTCCTGGCCCTAATCCTCTGCCCTCGGAGCCTCCCTCCTGCCGCTGAGAGTCCAAGCCCCGCCCCTACACCCCCACCCAGGGCCCCACCTCTACATTCAGAGACCCCCTCCAATGAGCTGGGCCTAAGCCCCACCCACACGCCCTCACTCAGGGCCCTACCTCCAAACTCTAAAACGCCTCACTCCACAGGCCCTCCTTTCCACCTGCTGCCTCTCCCCTTCTGCGCAGGTCCTAAACAGAGGCCCCGCCCCACACTTGAACGTCGCCCTGCCTAGGCCCCGCCCCCCACACAAATGTCACCATCCCACCCGCCTAGATTCCACTCTCCCAAACGCTGCCCCTACCTAAGTTCAACCCCCCCCACCTAAACTCGGCCCCCATAGCCAAGGCTTTTTTTTTTTTTTTTTCTTTGTCTTTTTTCCTCTTTTAGGTTGGGGTTCTGTTTTACCTTGTTGATTCATTGTTGTTCTTTTATATTTCTATTTTTCCCAATAAATGTTTTATTTTTCTAATTTTATTTTATTCTTTATACTTTGTTAGTGATCTCTTCCTTTGGCTTGTTGTCCCACCCCACACCTTTTTTTTCTTCTTTTTTCTGATGTTGTTTTATTTTACCTTGTAGCAGTTGTTTCAATTATCATTTTATTTTCCTAATACATTTTTATCTTTCTAATTTTATTTTCTTTTTTATTCTTTGATATTGTACAGCTCCTTTTTTCTTTCATTCTTCCTTTTATTTATTTTTTACCACACCACGAATTTTATGGGATCTTAGTTCCCAGGCCAGAGGTCGGGGCTGAGCTCCTGTGGTGGGAGCTCCAAGTCCAAACTGCTGGACTAACAGACAACTTCAGGCTGCAGGGAATATCATTCAGAGTGAGGAGTCCCAGAGGCCCTCATCTCAGCACCAAGACCCAGCTCTATCTAACTGGCTGCAAACTCCAGTGCTGGACGTCTCAGACCAAGCAACCAGTAAGACAGGAATACAGCACCATCCATCAAAAAAAAAAAGAAACAACAAAAAAATATGCTACAGATGAAAGAGGAAGGTAAAAACCTACAAGACCAAATAAATTAATATGAAATAGGCAAGCTACCTGAAAAAGAATTCAGAGTAATGATAGTAAAGATGATCCAAAAGCTTGGAAACATAATGCACAAAATACAAGAAACTTTTAACAAGGATCTAGAAGAAATAAAGAGCAAACAAACAATGATGAAAAAGACAATTACTGAAATTAAAAATACTATACAAGGAATCAATAACAGAATAACTGAGGAAGGAGAACAGATAAGTAAGCTAGAAGACAAAATGGTGGAAACAACTGCCAAAGAGCAGAATAAAGAAAAAAGAATGAAAAGAATCGAGGACCATCTCAGAGACCTCTGGGAAAACATTAAACACACCAACATTTGAATTATAGGGGTCCCAGAAGAAGAAGAGAAAAGAAAGGGTCTGAGAAAATATTTGAAGAGATTATCGTTGAAAACTTCCTTAATATGGGAAAGGAAATAGTCAATCAAGTCCAGGCAGCACAAAGTACCATACAGAATAAACCCAAAGAAAAACATTCCAAGACACATATTAATCAAACTATCAAAAATTAAACACAAAGAAAAAATATTAAAAGCAGCAAGGGAAAAGCAACAAATAACACACAAGAGACTCCCCATTAGGTTAACAGTTGATCTTTCAGCAGAAACTCTGCAAGCCAGAAGGGAGTGGCAGGACATATTTAAAGTGATGAAAGGGGAAAAACCTACAACCAAGATTACTCTACCCAGCAAGAATCTCATTCAGATTCGACAGAGAAATTAAAACCTTTACAGATAAGCAAAAGTCAAGAGAATTCAGCACCACCAAACCAGCTTTACAACGAATGCTAAAGGAACTTCTCTAGGCAGGAAACACAAGAGAAGGAAAAGAACTACAAAAACAAACCCAAAACAATTAAGAAAATGGTAATAGGAACATACATATTGATAACTACCTTAAATGTAAAGGGATTAAATGCTCCAACCAAAAGACATAGACTGGCTGCATGGATACAAAAACAAGACCCGTACATACACTGTCTACAAAAGACCCACTTATGTGATACACCATATTAACAAACTGATGGATAAAACCCATATGATAATCTCAATAGATGCAGTAAAAGCTTTCAACAAACTTCAACACCCATTTATGATCAAAAATCTCCAGAAAGTAGGCATAGAGGGAACCTACCTCAACATAATAAAGGCCACATATGACAAACCCACAGGCAATATCATTCTCAATGGTGAAATACTGAAATCATTTCCAATAAGATGAGGAACAAGACAAGGTTGCCCACTCTCACCACTATTATTCAATATCGTTTAGGAAGTTTTACTGGATTGGAAGTATCAAGATTGTGAAAATGACTATACTACCCAAAGCAATCTACAGATTCAATGCAATCCCTATCAAACTACCACTGGCATTTTTCACAGAACTAGAACAAAAAATTTCACAATTTGTATGGAAACACAAAAGATCCTGAATAACCAAAGCAATCTTGAGAAAGAAAAATGGAGCTGGAGGAATCAGGCTCCCTGACTTCAGACTATACTACAAAGGTACAGTAATCACGACAGTATGGTACTGGCACAAAAACAGAAATATAGATCAATGGAACAGGATAGAAAGCCCAGAGGTAAACCCATGCACATATGGTAACCTTATGTTTGATAAAGGAGGCAAGAGTATACAATGGAGAAAAGACAGCCTCTTCAATAAGTCGTGCTGGCAAAACTAGACAGCTACATGTAAAAGAATGAAATTAGAACACTTCCTAACACTATACACAAAAATAAACTCAAAATGGATTAAAGACCTAAATGTAAGGCCAGATACTATAAAACTCTTAGAGGAAAACAAGGCATAACACTCTATGACATAAATCACAGGAAGATCCTTTTTGACCCACCTCCCAGAGAAATGGAAATAAAAACAAAAATAAACAAATGGGACCTAATGAAACTTAAAATCTTTCACACAGCAAAGGAAACCATAAAAATGACAATCCTCAGAATGGGAGAAAATATTTGCAAACAAAGCAACTGGCAAAGGATTAATCTCCAAAATATACAAGCAGCTCATGCAGCTCAATATCAAAAAAACAAACAACGCAATATCAGAATGGGCGGAAGACCTAAACAGACATTTCTCCAGGGAATATATACAGATTGCAAACAAACACATGAAAAGATGCTCAATATCACTGATCATTAGAGAAATGAAAATCAAAACTACAACGAGGTATCACCTCACACTGGTCAGAATGGCCATCATCAAAAATCTACAAACCATAAATGCTGGAGAGGTTGTGGAGAAAAGGGAAGCCTCTTGCACTGTTGGTGGGAATGTAAATTGATACAACCACTATGGCGAACAGTATGGAGTTTCCTTAAAAAACTAAAAATAGAATTACCATATGACCCAGCAATCCCACTAGGGGGCATATACCCTGAGAAAACCATAATTCAAAAGTAGTCATATACCACAATGTTCACTGCATCACTATTTACAATAGCCAGGACATGGAAGCAACCTGAGTGTCTATCCACAGATGAATAAAGAAGATGTGGCACATATATACAATGGAATATTACTCAGCCGTAAGAAGAAATGAAATTGAGTTATTTATAGTGAGGTGGATGGACCTAGAGTCTGTCATACAGAGTGAAGTAAGTCAGAAAGAGAAAAACAAATACTGTATGCCAACACATATATGTGGAATCTAAAAAAAAAAGTTTTTGATGAACTAGGGGCAGGACAGGAATAAAGACTCAGATGTAGAGAATGGACTTGAGGACACGGGGAGGGGGAAGGGTAAGCTGGGACGAAGTGAGAGAGTGGCATGGACATATATACACTACCAAATGTAAAACAGATACCTAGTGGGAAACAGCTGCATAGCACAGGGAGATCAGCTCGGTGATTTGTGACCACCTAGAAGGGTGAGAGATAAGGAGGGTGGGACGGAGATGCAAGAGGGAGGGGATATGGGGATATAAGTATGCATAAGGCTGATTCACTTTGTTATGCAGCAGAAACTAACATAACACTGTTAAGCAATTCTACTCCTGTAAAGATGTTAAAAAAAAAAAAAGTAAAATCTGAGATTCCTCATGAAAATATCTAGGCAGACGTTAATTTATGGCCTTTTTAGCTGTTCAGTACTGTATGCATGACTCAGGATTGCAAAGCAAACTCAAGGAGTCTACACGATTAATTACACTCTTCCTACACTTGGGGAAATAATCAGGTCAAACCTAAGAGCACTATTTTTATGCTCAAGGATAATCTTTGAGATTACTATGATCACAGGATGAATAGACTGTCAGAAAAGATATTAAATACTTTGAATGGCAAAAAGATAACTTGGTGTCCTGTCTAGTATACTCTTGGTTTATCTGCATTTATTATTGTTGAACACGTTTATAACTTGGTAACTTGTAGAAATTAGTAGCAATGAAAATGATTCTTGTCCACAGAAAGTGAATTTGTCTAGTGCACCTCCAAGAACTCATTAACTATTAATACATTCATTTCAGCAGTTCTGACTCCCCATATCTGTGCTCTCTGAATTCTCTTTCGAACATGTTCTAATATCTTATTGGTTTCCTCATTTATTAATAAGTTAAATAAAATACATACATGTCTTGTATTTTAAAAATGAACAAGGAATAATATTTTGTATCTATTAGAGCTATTAACCACTCAGAAAAAATAAACCTCAAGAAATTTTGGGATATCTATGTGAAAAAATTGCATATATTGATTTATTTATTGTTTATCTCCTCCTCTGGAATGGAAGCTTTACAAGAGGACTTGTACATAGCGGCTCAGTATAGAGTATTGATTAAGAGCCTGGCAAGCCCACATACCCACTGTGCCTTTCACCAAATTACTTAAAATTTCCAAACTCCAGTTTCCATTGTTTAAAACAAGGCCCATCTGTAAAATAGTCCTACCCCTTAGACTTCTTCCCAGGAATTAATTACGTATCAAGAGCTTATTACAGTGTCTGGAACATGAAAAAACTGTTAAACAATTACTCATGGACATGCTGATTTATTCTTTTCTTTAAGAACTGACTAACATTTATCCCTAATTAGTAATAAATATATTGTCTACAATATTCCTACTGAATTCATTCAGTGGGAGTGAGGCATTTCTCAGATCTGTAGCCACAGAAAATCACTAATGCCTCTATAGTGAAAACTAAGATTTCTGTGAATCACGTATTAGAAGACAAAAATTATCCCTTTGAAAAAATAGTAAGAACTGAGATTTAATAAAAAGCTGGCCATTTCTTTAACATCTATATTCACATAGAAATAATCAAGAAAGAGCTTAAGGTTAATTGCTAACTACTATGCAAACAACATAGTCTTCCCTTTCATTGTACCGCACTCCATCAGCTCCTTTCAGCCTCAAGACATTGTTTCTACTTCAAAGAAAAATAACAAAGCCGTTAGGGACTTCCCTGGCAGTCCAGTGGTTGAGACTTCAACTTCCAATACAGGGGTTGTGGGTTCAATCCCTTAGTCAGGGAGCTAGGATCCCACATGCCTCCCGGCTAAAACCCAAAAAACCAGAAGGTAAGACAGAAGCAATATTGTAACAGATTCAATAAAGACTTTAAAAATGATCCACATCAAAAAAAAATTTTTAATTAAAAAAATACAAAGCCTTTAGTTTGAATATTTGATGGTCAATATTAAAAACAGAGGCCAAAATTTGAGTATAATATTCAATTTGGAAGCCTGAATTCTTCATTAATATATCATTTGGAATTTAATTAAATTTATAACTACATAGATTCACAAACTTAAAATATATTCAGCTGTTTCACAGATGTGGAAATGCTTTAGTTTGGAAGACTTACCCTATCATACTGGCATGAGGTCTTCCGATAATTTAACAGCTATATATAGTGAAAGTTAAATAAAAATCTCCAAATGGCTTGCCAGAAATCATTAGTATATGCTGTCCTCATCCTTCGACTATTGCTAAAGCCAATCAGATTGGTTTTAAACCTTTCCTGGTGGCTTTGGAAATGTGTACCTTAAAGCCCAATGAGAGATGTAATGCTTTGGTGGAGGGGTGGGTTATTTGCATATTTTCAGGAGTCCCATGTAACTGTAGGATGACCCTCTGAATACTCCTAACTCACTCACCAAATTAGAGTCTAGGTAGAAGCACAGAGGCAGGTGTTTTCAGCTTGCTAATCATATTTAAGTTTATACCACTTATTGGCTAGGATAAGAAATCAAATATAATCTCAAAAATAAGTAGTCTAATTAGTCTGCATTCCAAATGCTAAAGATCTATGATAAGGTGGTACCTGCAGAAAAGAAAAGCCAAGCAAGTTGAATTTGGCCTTTTCCTCATAAAATCATGGTCCTTTTCCAGTTCTCGTTTTACTCTACCAATTAGTGGTATTTGAAGGACTTGCTCTTTCCTTTTTCATTAAAACACATTCTTCACTTGGCTTCTGGAACAGCCCTGTCTTTTTTTTTTTTTTTTTTAACTCACTGGCCTCCCCTTCTAATCTCTTCCCTCCTACCCTGGGTAATGTTCATATTCCCTAACAGCTAAACATTGATGTGCCCAAGAATCAGTCTTAAAACTCTGCTCTGTCTGTATTCATTCCCCAAATGATTTAATTTTGTTTCACTACTTTCAATACATTCAGATTCTGACAACTTTCAAACTTAGGTTTTCAACCTTAAGTTTCTTTCCTGAATTCTACAGCTGGATACCCAGCTTCTGACTCAACACTTCTCTGTGGAGGGCCACAAAAATCTGAATTTTCTTCACTAATCCTAAATTTGAAAATTGCTAATTCCAAAACTGAACTTGTAACTCCACCCTCCTCCAAAGTAGCCCATCTTGCAGTTACCACAATCTTACAAAAAGAGGATTCTACTTATTCAGACCAAAAGCATGGAATAATTCTTGAAGCCCTTCTTTCTCTCATACTGCATAGTCAATCTTTCAGTAATATTCAGAATATATTCAGAATCTGGCAACTTCTTACTAGCTTCATGTTGTCTTCCAAATTTAAGTCATCATTTTCTCTCATTTGGACTATTGCATTTGCCTCCTAATATGTCTCCCTGCCTCTAGTCTTACCTCCTTAGCGTCTATTTTCTCACTTCAGTGAGAATCTCACGCCTCCACACAAAGCTCTTGAAAAGAAGAAATCCAAAGTCTTTATTGTGCCCTGTGATGCCCAGGCATGTGTCCCCACTCTCTGCCCTCATCTTCTCCCTCTCCTCTCATTCATTCTACTACAGCCAAACTGTTCGTTTTGACATTCTTCTAACCCAGGAATGGTCCTACCTCTGGGTTTTTGCACTTGCTGTTCCTGCTGCCTGGAAGAGTTTTCCTCCAGATAACTCCATGACTGCTTCTCTCAGTCTTCGGGGTTTCTGCATACATGCCCTTTCTTTGGAAGATCATCTCTTAGCACCTTATGTGAAACAGTAACCCTCCCCACCCGCATACACACTGCCATTCTCTGTTGCCTTACTCTCTCTTACTCTTCTTCATAGCACTTTCTAATATTTACTTAGAATATTATTTTGCCTTGGCATGAAAATATTCATGCCACCTGGCCTTTTATATACTTATTTGCTGATTTGTTTGCTGTCTTTCTCCTCCTTTAAAATAGTTAGTAACTTGTCTTTGGAGGTTTTGTCTGCTTTTCACTATATTTCTACAGCCCAGAAGAGTGACTGACACAGTGCAGATGTTCAACTAACTTCCTACTGTGTGATCCTAATCCTGGGACATAAGTTTACTGAAAATGCCTTCCTTTCTACTCGTTCTCTTTAATGCAACACCTTCTGAAAAGCAAAAGTGGAATAGTAGGGCTTCTAAACAGTAGTCCTGGATAAACACCAGAGCCAATGTTGTAGTGGGGGTCCTCTCCAGCCTTTTCCCACTTATCTAAAACTCCTGTTTCAGGAGCAAGCTTTTGGAGCCAAAAGTGCAATAGAAAATCCACCTCAACCTGGCTCAGACAATGAGGGGACATCCAGAGGTAGGACTGTTGAACCCTCAGCCCCACTATACCTTTACTTCACAAGTCCTATCTATCTGCTCTGTCCTGTGCAATGCTGGCTTCATCGCGAGGTTGTCTCCCCTTGTGTTCATGCAGTGGGTGCCTGATGCATTAAGGTCACAAGTGTTCAAAATGAGAGAGAAAGGCTTTCTGTGTTCCTTTCAGCAGATCTATGAAAGCTTCTCTAGAGCCCTCCAGAAATCGTTACAGAGTCACATACCCACAACTGGACTCAACTGCTAATCCGAAAGGGCAGTTACCCTTAGATAATTCAGGCTCACCCATGGTGTGGTCACCTTTCTCTTGAGTCATGTGGGTTACATGAAGGAAGTCAGAAATCTGAACTAACTAAGACTCAGGCTTCTCTCGATGATGGAAGAATGTCTGCCAATCAGGTGGTCAAGAGTGTTCACATATTCTTGAACCAAAGACCTGAGGGGATAGTGACTTGAAATTCAAGGGACAGCATTAACCATAACATGTGAGACAGTCCGTCAGGTGTAGCGTATATCTTTTTAATGTTCTGTGTATTATAATGTTTTGATATCTTAAAAAAACAAAACAAAACCAAAAAAAACCTTTGCATCTGGGGAGAGTTTGCCCCTCCCAGGGTCAACCAGTTCTTACAGATGACGGCAAAGGGTCCAGCCCAGAGTGTGCTTTGAAATGAACACTAACCAAGCCAGAGCCAGCACCTCCTCTATCTGCCATACTCCTCAAGAGGAACTATTCCTTTGCCTTAATCATGCCAGGGCCAGGTACCAGGCAACTAGGGACCACCCCTATAGCTGTATAAAGCCCACTGAAAAAATTCAAACCAGCCAATCCCAAACTGTTCTCCCTGCCCTGCCTTGCCTTTTCCACAGAAACCCCAGTAAAGGCTCTGGCCTAAGGCTTTCCCCTCACTCTTGTCGTCTGGCTCCTGACCACCCTGGTGTCTTTCCCATGTGGCCCTGCCTGCTTCCTGTCTCTTGGACCTGTGAGCATCAGAAACTTTGTTTGCCCGAGCCTCTCCTGTGTCTCCTCTTGTGACCACACTTGACTGACCATCACATAAGAGAAACAATACAAAAGCATCGGGCTTTTCCAGAGAGTGAGGATCTGTAGAGGAGACTACAGGCACATTTGTTAGTTCTTTGCTCCAGCCTTGGTCATTCACTGCTCCAAACTACTCTCACGGAATGTATAAATTGTGAATGAAACAGGCTTTTTTTTTTTTCCATTGATTTTTTTCATTCCCATAGTGCTAAGGGTAAAAGTACAGGTTTTGAAAAATATGTTTCATTGCTTTCCACTTCTAGCTTGTCAGTGAAGTAAATCTAACGTGAATTTGTGGATAGAAAGGATCTGGTTCAAAATCCAAACTTCATCACATTAACAATATACCTTTGGTGGAGTTATTTTTTTCCCTTCGAGGTTCATGCTATTATTCACTAAAAAGATGACTATAATGCTTCCCTCAGTAGCATTTAATCCAGGTTGTGTCAGATAGCGTGTGTAAAACACCTGACTTAGGGCAGACAATCTGTAAACACTGGTGTCTTACTCCTCTTTTCACAGCAAGGCACATGGCTCCAAGGAAAGGCTGAGAGGTTCTAAAAGCCTATAGCTTTCCCTTAAAGAATGGGAAAGGAATAGATAGGCAAATTTTCTTTGTTACTAGATTATAGGTCATAGGACTTGCTTAATTCCCAAATTTCTATCAACAAAGTACTGTTCAGTAAATAATTGTTTTCAGTTGATGAGTTTGATTTTCTTCTTCCCCTAACTTTCATATATAAAATAACCCACTTATTATGTGGCAATAACTCAGCCCTTAATTCTAAATTTCAAATATACTAATATATTTTTCATGTAATTATAAAGACTTTTGAAGACAAATTAATATAGTTAAGCTGTTAATTTACATGATTTACTCCTTTCATATCCCAACACTGTGTCTAAGGGTTGAAATACCTTATAGCTATATGGATTAGAAAAAAGTTAGAGTGGTGATGTCTTGTGCTATTTAAAATAAATTGTTACTATAATATCTCTGTGCCCACTGCCTCTACCCAGATTCCTGCTGCTTATTCACTGTGGACCCAATCTCCTGGTGACCACTGTGACCCAGGGATGTAAATTCAGTCAGCAGTGTTTTCGCAACCACTTTGTGAAATTACAGCATTGTCCAAAAAAGTCAATGAAATACAGGGAAATGGAAAAACCAAAACTTGACATGATCCATCTAGGTAAGAACTAAATTTCCTATGTCTTTCCAAATCATTCCTTTTTCTTCTTGTTGTCAAAGCAAAGGCCAGTAATGCCAGAAGCTCCACGATTCCTTTTGGAACTACCTACTTGCTTTCATTTTCAGGACATGAGAAGAGAAAGATTTCCAATTCTTTCTGGCACTCAAAACTCTGACACTAGCCTTGACCTTCTGCCAGTATAAATGAACTGCGTTAAGATAGTCACTATTTCACAAAAATAATTAATTATAATTCCCAGGCCAGATGACATTAGTGCCAGAGAATCCAAATAACTGAACCTAGCTGTAGGTCAACCACTGACCACGACAGGGAAGAGGAAAAGGAAAAAGAAAACAAACCAAAAAAGCAGGTCCAAAGACTAAAAACAACACTTTTTGTTAGGTAATTCCTCATCTTTTAGAATACTCTATAATGTCCAATGATTTCACTCTTCTTGCCTCCGTCTGCCCTCAGCAGCACCAACTGTGCTTTTCTTGGCATCCTTTACAAGCTAGTCTAATCTCCGCACAAGTTTTCTAGTGGAATCCTGTCTAGCACCCAGTTACACTTAGCGAGCCAAAGTTCTCAATTCCTCAGTCACTTACACCAGCCACGGGCTCCTCTGACTGGCACACACGTTCTTGCCACCAGAGCCACGACTCTCTGCAGATTTTGCTGATTCTACACACACTGCTGGTTGCAAGTTCATATTTGAATCCAAGAAGTGAGATCTGTTCAGGCTCCAGGGCCCTATAAACTTCATCATCTTGAACTTCACTGGCATAGTGATTATTTTCAAGAACACATAACGTACGAAGCACACATTCCACATTTACTAAGTATAAATTTCATCACCAAGAGAATTTCCATATTCAAAATATGAGGTTAGATTTGATCTATGCTTTATGAAAGAAATTCTTCTAAAGAAAGCCTCCATTTCAGCTAAATAAAAACTCTTTAACTGTATTTTCTCCAGAGACTAATCATAAAGGAGAAACATAAAAATGTGAAATTGGAAGATTCATTTATAGAGGTAGCTTTAAAAATAAACACCATCTCATGTTATCCTGGCCTTATATCAATTCCAACTGATATTCTGGAGAAAAGTGAAGCCACTGTAACAATGCTATTTGTAAAGGCTGTTGTTGTTGTTTCTTTTTAAATATCAAGAGGAGTCAAGTGAATAAATGCAACTAGCAATGTTTATGCTTGAGGCATTACCTCCTTGGGGATTTGTGAATCTTGAAAATACAATATTGTTTTCATGACAGACATGAATCTTAGGTTTACACCATCAAAGTTGGCAAATTAACCCAAAGAAGAATATTTCTATTCATTTTTTTAATATACTATTCACTGAGCAGGGCTAAAGTGATGGAAACAAGTGGGATGACAAACTCCAGGGGAGTTGCTTTTTTTTTTTTTTTTTTGAGTTGGGTCTTCGTTGCTGAGCGCGGGCTTTCTCTAGTTGTGGCGAGTGGGGGCCAGTCTTCATTGCAGTGCACAGGCTTCTTATTGCGGTGGCTTCTCTTGTTGCAGAGCATGGGTTCTAGGCACGTGGGCTTCAGTAGTTGTGGCACATGGGCACAGTAGTTGTGGCTCGCAGGCTCAGTGGTTATGGCGCACGGGCTTAGTTGCTCCATGGCATGTGGGATCTTCCCGGACCAGGGATCGAACCCATGTCCCCTGCATTGGCAGGTGGATTCTTAACCACTGAGCCACTAGGCAAGTTCCCAAAGGAATTTCTTAAATATGATTTATTTCCATTTTCATGAGGCTTTTTGTCTGTTTGTCTGTTTTTTAGGCAATCAGTCCCTGACATGTTCTGCAGGGTCAGATCTACACTTAGAGGTTTGAAAACTATCACAAGTAGAATCTAATGTGAATAGAAGGAAAAAAATGATTATAACCAACAACAACAACAGCAGCAACAAGAAAAAAGTATGGTAATAAGTAAGAGCCAACATATGTTTTTTGGGTTGTAGCAGGCACAAAGGTCTTCTCTGATTGGGAAGGATAAATAAATACATCAATGGATACAGGAACATTTAATATTAAACTACATCAATCAATTTTCAAATTTCTTAGCTACTTTGAATTATTATTATTTATTTGGGTCTGTTCGAAGTATATAATATTGGTTTAACTTGGTCCAAGCACATATCATGGCTCTGATATGCTGATCTATGTTTGTAGAAAAGCATCTCTTAACATCTTAATGTATGCCTTTTATACTTAAAAGGATATTTGATGTATTCGGGGTAACTTTCAGATGAATTTGATATTGCAAATATTGATAGATAGATAGATAGATAGATACATACATACATAGATAAGGTGTTCCATGAAAGAGTCTCAATATTGTCTTCCTATGTTCTAGACAGTATTTCCAAAGGATTGTGAATAGAAGCAATATACACAAGTCATGGCCATTTTATGTTAATCCACAAAGTCAGAGGACTCTGCTACCTATTCTCTACAACCTTCCTCCCCCCTGAAAACACTAGAGATGACATCCACAGTATTCCAGTGTATTTTATGGTAAATCATAATGGACAAGGATCCCGATGTGTTGCTGAATTTCTCTAGAGTCTTTTGAACAAATGGTCTCCCAATAGATTCCAGAAGAAAAACTATCTGGGGCATATGGTTTAGGGTCTTTTGGTCACACCAATTTTGAGAAGTGGCTGTTTTGCAGAAGTTCTGAAATCCTAAACTACTTAGGGAATGCCAGGTGAATGCTAGTTCTGAGCATATTAAGGAGAAAAAAAGAGAAAACTTTGCTATGCTTTTCTTGCCACGTGACAAAGCTGTTTCTACACAGGCAAAGAGATTTTTATTCTTATTCATTACCAAGATGTGTAATTTCGTGCCAGAGCTACCAGTGTTTTTTCAATCTGAAAACACTCAGTAGCAACTGTGATATTCATTTTGAGTTGAAAAATCACTTTACTAGCTAGTATGGTTATGTGCCATATAATAATATATACACAGCAAGGAGCTATTATGGATCACGTAATGCATGTGATTGTTATACTACCTTTATATGATCTAGTTTGTTGATTCTAATCTAATTATTACAAAATAAATTACATGTCACCATATTATGAGTCAAAATGTTAAATATTAACTTTCTTTAATGTTTTAAGATGTGTTTTCTTATATTAAACCAATTTGGAGTTTTTAATATTTTACTCAGAATTATTAGGATTTTTACCAAGTAGCATCTAATTTAAAAAGGAATATTTAGTGAAACCTACTTTATAATGGTTTCAAATTTAATCCTAGGAATAATTAGTGAAAAGTCACATATCCAAAACTGTAGAATACATCCTGATTGGCCAATCAGATAAATAGTCCAAAGGGATTCTTTTATCCTTGGTAAAGAGAGGGGTTGACTCTGGATGGAAACACCTGCATTGTTAAAGATAACACTTAGAAACATATATCAAGGAATTCATCGCATAAAGCATAGCTGGAGACAATCCTTTTTATTAAAACTAGTATGCCAAGGGCTTTTGTGACTTCCAGTTCTTTTATCACCTTGCAGTTTTCCTACTGATCAATTGCCTGTTCAAATGTTCCTTTTTGTTTCCCCCCAGAGAAGGCAACTTCATTTCTCTTGCAAACAGCTCCATTTCCTGTTCTGTGGCTGTGAGTCCTGAAACATAGATCTTCTTATGCTTCCATCAAAAGGTGTCATTAATTCTAGGGTACCTGACAACCATGTTCTCTTTCAGAGACACCAAGGAAGTGGAGGGAGATTACTTCCCCACTCCCTGCTGGTACAAGGTTTTTCTGTTTCATCTCCGGATGAAAGTTCTGCAGAATAAGTATATTATGCACCTTTTAAGTCTAGTTCTAGGGAGGTTACGCCACCTTTTTCCTTCTGAAGGTGGTTTAGTTAGGTGCCAAGAACATGGGTATCAAAACTGGGCATAGCTGAATCAATTCCCAGCTCTGCCTCAATGGGCTATGTGACTTTGAGTAGGCTTCTTAACTTCTCCGAGCCTTCCTTTGGGATTGCTGGAATAATTAAAAGAGATAAAATTTTAGATACCTAGCCTAATGAGCAGCACATATTAAGAACTTAACAAACAGTATCAGTTCCTTTCCTTGTTTCTGTTCACGTGGTTAAAATGCATATATTATTTCTCCTAGAAAGGAAATCCTAATTTTGAGGAGACAGTATGTATTAAGAGAATAGAATGGGTTATGGTACCATAAAGACCCGGGCACTCTTACAACTTAGGTGACTTTGGGAAAGTTAATTTAATTCTATGAAACTATTTCCTCATTTGTTAAATGCAAGCAGCATCTACTGAGCCTGGTAGTTATTAAATTAAATGCTCTACTGTATAATGCTTGCTACAATGCCTGAAGTAGTGCCAGATAGTATGCATTTAACAAATTGCTGTTTTTATGCTCTGTCTCACTTTTCATAAAACTACCTATATAGCAGTAAATTGCCAATAAGGGCAGTCATATATTATAAAATATGTAATTTATTGTCATGGTCAGTTTGCAATGTGGTTTTAAGACCTTTCCTTCCTCATCTCTTTTCTTTCCTTCCATCCTTTTACATGCTAGAAGGTAGTACGGAAGCAATGGTGTAAGTAATGGAAGACACGTGTAGTATAAAAGTTTGGGGGTTAAAAAAGATTCCAGAAATTCTTCTGGATGAGATCAGAAAAGCATGAAGCAGGGGATCCAGGCCAGGTGGAAACTGTAGGATTGGACAGATGGAGTTGGAAGGAAAATGAGACGCTGATCAGATCATAATACTCCTCTATATACAAGATTTCAAGGGCTTCTTTACATTAGACATAAAATAAAGTCACACTTTATATCATGCAAGATCAGGTCCCACCTGCTTCTCTGCCCTCTTTTCATGTTGTCCTCTGCTACTTCACTAAGCCAGCTGCACTGGCTTTCTTTCCATTCCCTGTACCTGCCAATCTCAATCTCACTTTAGGAATTTTTCACTAGCTGCACTCTAGAAGAGGCATAGGGGAATTTTTAAGGGGATGGAACTACTCTGTACCTTCATTGGATTGGTTGCTATATGGTTTCATATATCTTTATGAAAATTCATCAGACTGCATATTTGAAACAAGTGCATTCTATTCCATATAAAATCTACCTCAACAAAGTTGATTTAAAGGAAAAAAAATCCTCTAATTCAGTTGCAGAAGTCAATGATAAAGTAGAATTGATCTCAAAATATTTGTTTTAAGGGGAATTTTGCAGGCATTTATCTATTCTTTAAGATTAGTTGGTAAAATTCAACTTTTTTAGTGTTTAGAAGCTGATTTTCCCAGACTTCCAACATAAATCAGTGGATATGGGTTATAGTCTAAAGGAAGTAGAATTTGGCAAGGAGCAGAAAGCATGAACTAAAACTGGGTGGTGGACTGAAAATTCAATAGGGAGATATCACAGATTTCATCTATGATTTCCATCCAGGAACAGATCCAGACAGCTGTAGACTGTGTAGGGGGCCTTTAAAATATGGTTATAAATCTTTTTTTTTTTAAACCTGATTTGAGTTAAATTTCTTAAGTCCATCATAGAAAAACAAAACAAAACAAAAAACCCCTGGCTTCTGCTCTTCTGATCTGGGGAGGTATACTTGAGACTCTTTCCAGGGAAGTACTGAAGTAAACCTCTTACAACCGACTCTGTATACAAGTAAAAGACATCCTAAAGGAAATAAGCCAAGATGTGACAAGTATATACTACTGAGAAGAAACTGTGAATTGTAAGATAAATGAAATTACTAGTAGTGTTTTTCTTTTTTTTTTTTTCCTCTTGCTGTGGCCTTGATGAAAAGGAAAAGGAAGAATTTGTGCAGTTGTTCCACCACCCCCTAGGCTTTTAGAATTATGTAAGGATAATAGTATTTCCCCACCCATCCCCTGAGGAGCTTTTAAGACTAGCATCTGTGAGGTGCATTTCCTAGATAAATGCAAACTGCCCTTTGACTCTCTTCTAGATAAGAAAACATTGACCCTTTCAACCAAGTTATTTATGACATTCACATAATGTGAAACAGTGCTTAGACCTGATGGGAACGCCCAGAAGTACATATACTGAACAATTATGATTCTCCTCTGCTACTATCCAGGAGAGACTACCACACAAGTTGAACAATGCCCAAGGCTCATTAAGAATTTTGATGAATTTAATACAATTCAAATTGAAGAAGATCTCAGGGGAGCATATTTAGAAAAGAAAACCAGATGGAGCTCCAGTGTAGAACATCCAGGGAGCAAGTGTGGGATGCCCTATAATCCTAGGGATTCTGGAATCATGAGAAAATGTGATTTATCTTCTTGGCGAATTAGCATGCAAAATGTGTCGGTGGCATAACACTAAGTTTAGATTTCATAATGAAATTGTCCAGATTGTGAAGGAAAAAAAAAACCCACTGGATATTGGAAGAAGTCATCCCCTCTTCCTACGAGACTTGCCAATGTAAAGGGGAATAAAATAAAAGAAAAATGTACACAGTATATTAACACTAGTTATCAAGTGGGAAATGTCAGGATATGTGCCACCAAGAAAATAAAGACAGAACTGAATGTCAACTTGCCGAATCACTGTCCTTTTCTTTTCTTAGTATGGAATAATAATGCTAAATAATGCCCTTCTACGCTAGACTGGAGGGCAGGGGAGCTGGGATTCTTTCAACAAGGAGCGTAGGAAAAAAGAAAAAGAAAAACAAAAAACCCAGTCTTCTATCTAAAAAAAAAAAAAATATATATATATATATATATATGTATAAAGTTTAAATATCATCTCAGAAATAATGAATCTGAAGTTGTCAATTTGATTTAGTCATGGTGGCGTTACTGTTTGTGAAATTAACCCTGACTAGACTTAGGCACAGGGAAAACCCAGTGTCTCTCTCTAGTCAGACAAGGGCTACTAACTCAGAGGAAATGATGGAAGCTTTTTGTTTTGTTTTGCAACATCTCAAAACATATCAAAAACATTCTTAAAATATGCTGCTGATCATTTGTATTACTAATATCTTATTCTGAAAATTTTAGCAAAGCTCAAACCCAGGACAAGCATTCCCAAATAAAGATAGCAAGTATTCTGAATGGTCAATGTGCTTCCTTCACCAGAAAATATAAAATAGTAAAAATTACAGTAAATTCAACTGAAATTCTATTACTCAAATTGTATCATATAAAAAGAAATCTATCACAAAATCAGGTCATACCCCATATCTAATTGTGTAATGTGTTTTTTCTTTGTTATATATTGTATAATGAATAGTTTTTCATGTCAAAATATCAGATTAAAGTAATAAGTTTTAAAGGCTGCTTAGTATATTATCTAGACATACCATAATTGAGTCACTAAATATAACATTTTAGTGCATTGTGATTATTTCCTATTTTTTTCTGTGCTTAAAAACAATACCAGGATTAATATATGGAATAATTGGAGCTATTGGTATGTACCTTAATTAAATTTCTGGGATCTTAAGAAATAAAAAAGTTAAAGAATTAAGGGTGGACCCAACAGTTTTAATTTCATGGTATATGATATATAATGTATCAGAATTCCTTCTGTCCCATATTTCTTTATCCTCACTTACTGGCATAAACTGGTAAAGAAAATAAGGGTCATTTAGAGAGGAACTGGAACACAGGAAGCCTGGAGTCACCTACAACGACCTTACTAAATACCTCAGGGAAAATGTGTGTCACATATTAAAAAAAAGTAACTCAAACATAGCTCCTGTTAGCAAGCTACAATGAGAAATGAGGGATGAGCAGAGACTGCTGAAGGGAGGGATAAGATCTTCATCGTTAAAGGAAAGCAAGGGATGCATGAACTATGGCAAGTTAAAATCTAAAAACAAAGTTGTACTGAGTAAATCAAGAGCATGTTCCATATTTAATTGACAGACTAGATACGAATAAGTCATCAGGGATCCTGGTAAAAGTTTTGGCTAGAATGTGCAAACTGTCATGCTAAACTGACTTGTGGTAGCAAAGACTAATGGTTTCCAGTACACAGTGTCCATTGGGAGGAAATTGGAAGCAAACCTGGGAACTCAAGTGTGGTGATTCGTATTCTCATACTCGTCAGGATGGCAGCACCTGGAAAGAATGATAGTAACATGGATTCCTAGAAAAATATAACTTTGGGAGAAGTATGTCCTGTGGCTTCTACAAGTGGAAAATAATGCCTTACTAATGAACTCAATCATAATCATATATTACTATTGATTAAACCACCAAAACAATATACCTTATCCCCTTCTCTCCTCATGGTTGCTGCTCTAACAGCTTAGAATATCAAACTAAAGTTTTCAGATAATCTGCAAACAGTCTCACTTCCCATGGTACATTTTTTATCCCATCATCAGAGTACTGTCTCTAGGATATATCTTTTTTTTTTTTTAATTTAGTTTTGCTGTGTTGGGTCTTTGTTTCTGTGCGAGGGCTTTCTCTAGTTGTGGCAAGCGGGGGCCACTCTTCATCGCGGTGCGTGGGCCTCTCACTATCGCGGAGCACAGGCTCCAGACGCGCAGGCTCAGTAGTTGTGGCTCATGGGCCTAGTTGCTCCGCGGCATGTGGGATTCTCCCAGACCAGAGCTCGAACCCGTGTCCCCTGCATTAGCAGGCAGATTCTCAAACACTGCGCCACCAGGGAAGCCCTCTAGGATATATCTTATCAGATGTCTTCCTTGCTTGCAAACATGTGATTATTCAGACTACAGGACAAAATAGGAACTCTCCACCATAGTTCAGAAGGCCTTCTGCCATAGGTCTCTTCTGGTCTTATCTTGCGCTATGGCTCCTCTCCAGAAAAGCCTGACAGACTGCGTGCAGTTCATCACACTGAGATGCTGGTGCATGCCTCCACGCCTCAGCATGTGCTATTCCATTTTCACAGAATGTACCTCCTGACACTTGACCACCAAGTAAATTTTCCTGGAGACTCTGCTTGAGTGTCCACCTCAGTTAAATCTTCACGGGCCTCCCTACGAGGCAGAATTTGAGGATAACTCCTTTGCACTCTTACTAAAGCACCTAGCCAATTGCAAAAGGTGAAGCTTCTTGAGGGCTAAATGGGATTTCCTTTTATGTGTCCTTACAGTCTCTTATAGCGCCTGGCACTTAGCAGGTTTTCAACAGATTTATTGAATAAACGAATCTCTCAGATTTCTCAGAGGTGATATTGACAAAAGAGAAGGTAATTTTATTTCTACTTTCAAAAAACTTTGGAAGTGTGTGTATGCTATAGGTGGTCAAACAACAGTTTAAAAAAAACCACTTGGTTTCCTTGTTATTATGGAAAATGTTTTGTCTTAAGTACGGAAATGGCTTAATGACAGGAAGCAATGTGTAAGAATAAATGATCATTTCTCTACTTAGAAAAGTTAGTGTCGGGGTTCCCTGGGGACCGATGCTGCAACACAGTCTCAACCAACATGTTAAATATATTGCTTAGAATAAAAGAATTCTTTAAGTCCTCTTTTTCCTAATTGCCAAGGTCTAAAGTGTAGTAAGATACTGAGTTGACAGGCATAACATGCAAGAATATAATGAAACAATTAAAATAAAGAATAATAGCACTTAACTTCGATGTAGGAAAATAAAGATAATAAAGAAAAATCCATTTATCCAATTTATTTTGAGTACCTATTATATACAAAGTCCTATTTTAAGACTTGCAGGGGCTACAAAAGTGAACAAGACTGAACGTTGTACTTACTTTGATACATGAATAAATGATTTATCAAAGTGAACTGCATTGAGATTTAAAAAATAAAGTTATAGAAATGTTTAGAAGAGGTAATTTTTAGTTGGATGAATTGGGACCTGAAAATAAAACATTTTATTTGAGCAGCTAACAATGTCTTGATGTGATTTTTAAAGATGGAGATTAAAAAGGGAGGTATTTTAAAAAGAAGAATAAATGAGAAAGAAGGATTAAATGTGCCAATAAATACAATTGGGGTGACTGAAAGGAGATAATCGACAACAAAAAGAAGATATTCAGAGAGTTGATCTGAAGACAGAAAAAGGATAAAATGAGCCAGGTTGAGGGCAAAATGAATTTATAAACTACTACACTGTGCATTATAAATTACGACCTAAGAAAAATATCATATAGTCTGGAAAACATCTCAGAATGTTGCTGTGATGGCAGAAGCAACAACAAAACCACGCAATTATGCATTCTAAATTTTATAGGAAATAAAGAGTTTTATTGGCAATAAAGCATTTTATTAGAAATAAAGCATTCAGTGGGACTCAGCAGCCTTATTAAGCAATGGTTTTACTCTACTTGAATGTCTTACGTTTTAAGCAGTTTATAGTTTGCAAGTTCTTTCACGTACATGGCCTCACATCAGATAGAAGAATTAGTGCTGTCATTCTCATTTTAAGGGTCAAAGGCATAGATCTAAGTAGTTTAAATTATTTTTTTCAAACTTGCACAACTAGTGAGACATAGGACGGAACCTAGATGTTCTTTATGCACATTCAGTATTCTTTTGCCCATTTCACTTAGCACTCAAGAAAGATACAAATATAATGAACTAGATAGAAAAGGTCCTAAAGGAAATCATTAAAATAATCAAGGAAATAAGGAGGATCCTTTAGAAGGAGAAAGCAGATTTTGTTAATAATTTTATAAATGTTACAAATAAGTGAAGATGGCTTAGATTATGAAATTCAGATAACTAGAACTGAAAGATACTCTAGACTGGAGGTTACAAACATAGGGCAAGTTGGCCACATCTGTCCTCTAGATATGCTTTGCAGGACCTTCACAGTGCATTTTAACACAGTATTTTAAATAGTTGTCGCAATTTTGAAATGGGGAGACTTTATAAAAGATCCATATTTACAGCTTCTTTCGAAAATCAGAATGTCTGGATAAAAGTGGGCTTTGGCCCAATAGAGCGCTCAGCCAGATTGCATAGGGGCTTCGCCCTTTAAAAGTAGAACTTGTTCTCTGCTTCAATACACTATCCCCTAATGTAAACCACTAGGGTACACTACTTCCCAGTGGATTACACCCAGTTGGCTTCACACCTTTATATTACTTGGTAAACATCTGAGTGTTGACCACTTCTCCAGAATCTAAGCAGAAATGTTTGAGGTGCCATTTGATGTTAATGGCAGGCAAGTCGGTCACACCCTCCTCCTTCAAATCAATTCTTTGGATATGCTAACAGAGAATGAATACTGAATGAGATGTTAGAAGACAACATTTTATCCGTAATTGGACTTCCATATTAATGGCAGTTAATGGTTAACTCCAGGGGGAAAATCTAAATACTCCTGCTTCTAAAGAACCCGACTCTGGTTCTTTCTGAAGCCAATTTTTTTTATTCTTCCTCAGATTCCACGAGGTTCCGATTCATTCACTTAGTCAAAAAATATTTACTGAGTTCTCACTATATGCCAGGTACCATTTTAGTTGCTAAGGCCAAAGCAGTAAATAAAATGGTCTACAATCACTGCTGTTGTGAGCCTTACATTTAGTGAGAGCAGACATGAAATAAACAATATAAATAAATATAGCAGGTTCCGGAAGGGGTATTGGGGATGTAAAGAGGATTGTAATCTTATTAAGGGAGATCATGGACGGCCTCACTGAGAAAGTAACATTTTAACAACAATATGAGGAAGAAAAGGAAAAATGGAGTATTTAAGGGAAGAGTATTTCAAGAAAAGATGCTCCCCAAATTATTCCTATAAGTTGCCTTTTGTGCTTGTTAATTCAAGTTGTTTCCTGCTACTGGCAACTAAGAGTCTTTACCATTTTGACCCATGAGTATGATATGTCTGCTGATTCCAATGTTATTAACATTTTTAAGGTATATTTTAATGTGTCATGGCAAGGGCATCATGGAATACTGTAGAATTTAATAAGTTTAGTATCTAAAATTCTTTTAAATGTTTTTGTCAACTCTACACTGAATGCCAAGATTTCTTTTTCTTCTTTCTTTTAAAAAAAGGTATCATGGAGCTGTGTACTCAGAAGCAAACAATTATTACCAGAAAAAAGTTGAATTAATTTGGGCTTTTTCTTAAAGTGAGGCAGGGGGGAAAACATTTTCACATTTATTCCTCATTTTTTGGGATTCTTCCAAGGCTCTGAGATTAATTACCTTTAAAAAAAGGAAGAAAAGAAACTACTATTTATTTTGCATTGAGCATGGGCCAGATATTTTAATATTTATTTTGTCTTATAAAAAAATCCTTGCACAAATGAGTAGATTGAGACTCAAGCTAAATAACTCATGCAAGTTTACACAGCTAAGGAAGAAAGCAAGCCAGGATTCCACCTCACCTGACGTTAAAGTTGGATTTTGGCATTATGGAAAAATCAGAAGGTTCTTCTGGACCATAATGTGGCCATAACCTTCTAACCACAATGGCACTTACTTAAGGTGTCTCTTTAATAAAACACTAAGAAAGAAATTCATACCAATTTTTGGCGGCATTGTGTGAAACAGATGGAAATATATGAAGGGGAGATTCATAAATAAATTGCTGGTGAAAAGGTATCTGTTACTGACTTAAGTCCTCTTGCAGATTTATCTATGTACCATTAGACATTACTCCTCTCTTCCAGGAGGTTTCTGGGAAAAAAATCCCTGAAACAGCAGTTCCTATGTGTAGAAAACTAGAACCAGAAAGAAAGAAAGAAAGAGAGAGAGAGAGAGAGAGAGAGAGAGAGAGAGAGAAAGGCTGAGTTCCCAATGGGTTCCATTGTGCTCAGAACACAGCAACCAAACACTGCTCTCTGCAAAAAAATGTCAGGCCGTGGAGCTTGGAGGACCATACAGCACTCTCACGTAACTGTTCTGATGAGGTGTCACCTATTTCCATCCAAAAGCTGTTGTAATATGATAACACCTTTGGGATAAGGCACTTTTCTGTCTATGAAATTATTGAATGCAGGCCTTATTCACCTTTCCACATTAGGCTTGGATGCTAAAAATTTGACTTTAGGCTCTGCAGAAATGAGAGGAGGCATCCAGTGTATGAAAGTCATCCATCTGGAAAACTCCTTAATGGGAAATAGATGAACGAGATGATCCAACGAAGTCCTCCACATCTTTAACATCCATGATTCTGCTAGGAAGTATTTTGGAACTTTCCTAACCCAAGGCAGATTCCACTGATTTCTCAGGTGGGAGGGGTGGGGAAGGGGTGACTGACACTGAAACATGGAAAGGAACTGTCCTTGATTGCTAGAGAAAGATGGAAAGCCCAGAGAAAGGGGGTAATTGATCTCACACCACCTTATCTTGCTGAAATAACAGAAGAGAGGAATGGAAGGACCGGGTTGCCAATTTGCTGACACTCCTGGCTGTGGAACTGTCACTGAAACTATCTTCCCAATAATTATCTGTTAGGAAGCACTCACTTTCGTCTTTAGGGCCCAAGGCCTATTTTGACATAGAATAAGCAATTAAGAAAATCCTTTTTGGTTCTCAGTCACTTCTTTAACTTCAGTTTCTAATCTGTTTGTTGTTAACTGTCCATGTCCTTAAGAGATAGAAATAACAACTGGCTGTAGAAGATCTCAATGTAGGGAAACCAGAAGAGGATTTCCAGCATTTGGTGAATAATGTATCCTGCCCACCTAAAGGAGATATATATCTGTATTTCTAAAATGTTGCTTAAAATTAAATGAAAAATTTTCAGTTTCAAGTATAGTTGAATTTAGGAATATAAAACATAAACTTTGCTACTTCGTCTTCATAGTTTCCAATGTTTTTGAATGTTATTGAAACTATTATGACAGAACAAGTATTTCAAACCGGATCTGTCTTCCCCAGCACATTATACCACTTAGATTTAGAAATTAGAGCCTCTTCGATTTCTGTGCTTAGTGAACGGGGTGTTGTAGGGCGCGGCTGGATAGCCATTTCGCATGCGCTAAGCATGCCGCTAGGGCGCATGCACCTAATATGCTAATCAGGTTTTGAAGCAGTGGCCTATCCAAAGTCCGGCTTGCGAAATGCGATAACCATACGGACGAATCAGGGACTTACACGAGTCCTTAAGCCCTTATATAAGCAGACAGGCTCGAGCGTACGGGGTCTTCCTTCCATCCGCCTGAAACCAAGCTGTACTCCAATAAAGTGTGATGCGAGAAGAATCTAGCGTGTGGTGATTCGTCATTCTGCTGGTCAGAAGCGGCTCGCCGCAGGGTGTATCATGACTAAGGTAATCTTCTATTTGAAATTAACCATATTTTCTATTACTTTTTACCTCTAGGATTTTGAATCCTTCCTACTTGAGATATGTCTAAAGTCTGAGTGTTCACTATTTTTTAGTGTTTTTTATGACCTTTATGTACAGACATCCTAGGCACTGTCCCTGCCTTCTAGGAATTTATCTCTGATTCTTCTGTTTTGTGTAATCCTGTTACAGAAAAATAACCACTCAAATTATATATGTTTCTATTAAAAAAATGTATTTTCTACAAAATATGAAGTGAAGTATTTCCTGAATAGAATTGCTGCCTGAAAGGGACACTGGCTTTTATCCAGCCTGACATTCTTAAAGGAGTGTTTTTTGTCATTTATTTTTAAATTCCTTGAGAACGTTTACCTAAGAGAAGGCTCTAATCTCTTGACGTCTATTCCAGAGCTTAAAAGAATATTTTTTTAAAAAAAACATAATGTTTTTAGAGAGTAGGAAGTCTAAGGAAAACTGCAACTCAACAATCAGTGAAACCTGTGAATCAGTACCCTAGTGTCGGCTCTACTTTTCCACTCAAGTGTAGTCTTTCCTGATTGAGTTATTGACAGAAAATGGCAGCTGTTAGTGATTTTGAAAATGTTAACGTACCACCCCTTGAATTCTCTCACTCTGTTTGGCAGGAGCCATTATCTTTGTGCAATATCCATATGCTATGAGGAGTCCTCAATGGCCTTTGCTTGTTACAGACCAACTCCTGATTGTTGCCTATGGAAGCAGAGGGCTGCTCTTCTCTGCTGGGACCTCAGCTGATATGTTCAGCTCTGGATTCCCAACATTTAGCATGCTGGAAGGCTCGATAAATATTTTTTAAAAGTTGACTGAATAAATGAAGTTTGTGTATATGGCAGCAGTGTTATCCTTTTTTTTTTTTCTTTCCTGTCACAGAGCCACCAGCTGTTTGTAGAACAGTGAAGGTTGAATTGTATTAATATAAATAAACATGGTTTGCCCCTAATTATATGTGACCTTGCGCCGGGGACTTCCTTTGCTAGACCCTGGTTTCCTCCTCTATAAAGTAAGGGAATTAAATCAGGTAATCTCCAAAGTCCCTTCCTGTTATTTCATACAGTGATTAGTGTGTGATGACATAGCACACGTTATAGTATTATTCACAATGGTGGGGCTGCAGAGTTGCCACTCACTCCTCTTCAAAGAGGACATGAGTCAAATTTAATAGGCAAATGGAGAAAAATGCATAAGTAAGGGTTTTCTCCCATTTATAGCCTCATAGGCTTTTATGTTTAGGTTTCCAGAGGTTAAGAGTGTAAAAAGTGAAATTAAGAGCATTAGAAACTATTTTTTTCATGCAGACAAATATTTTATTTAGCTCAATTAACTGGATAATGGTTGTTTATATTCACAGGAAGGACAGTGCTTTTCATATTCATAAAATATCAGTGACTCCAGACCCATTTTGTTCCCACACATCTGTTAAGTACAGAAAAAAGAAACCTAATGATCTAACAGAAAAACACACTTAAGGCTAACATTTGGTTCACAGACCTATCATTCTGTTTGCCAAAATGAAGTTACTGAAGCTTTTGTAGTAATTGTTGTGACTGAGCAGACCAAAGGGACTTATGTACATTCATGCTGGTATGTATACACATGTATTTGCACCTCCCAAGCCCATATTAGAACCTGCTATTTATTTCCTGAATGAAGCCTAAATTAGGTAGTGATATTCTGTGATGCTGCTGAGAAATGGATGTGCCATATGTTCTTGTTTAAAAGAGAGACAATGAGCAGACAGCAACGCAAGAGCATTCAATTACAATGTCCCACTTTATTTTTTAGCACAGTTCTTGCTGAAAGGTCTTTCAGGAAAACAAGAACATTCAGGAAGCAACCCTCAGTCTCTGTGGATGAATTTGTTTATTGAGAGGCTACTTGGTGAGCAGTGCACAGACTCCTGGACTTAGAGCTGCTGTTCCAGCTTTATTTCCTTCTAGCACTACTGAGCGAAACCTTCTCAATTTCTTCATCTGTAAAACGGGGCTAATACAGAATGGTTGTGAGGATTGAATGAGTTAACATGTGAGTGTATAAAGAAACAGTGGGACAGGGCAGGAAAGGTCACTGTTAGGTCCGTGCTAAAAAAGTTACCATATTCTATATTACTGTTTTAACTGCTCACAACGAGGCAAACATGAAAATTACCTTGGCGCAGTAGCTCACAATGTTCCTTTACCCATGTGATAGCATAATCGTAACTATAGATTTACCACCACCTCCAAGAACCGGGGCACCTGCCTTCACCCCCACCTCCAGGTAATACCGTTATAATGGATACCCCATTATAACGGTATTACCTGTGTGGAAGAAACTATATGTTCAAATATTATAATACATGAAACATGATTTGTACACAAAATTAGCTGGATAAATTGTAAAATATATGCATAGTTTAACTTGTTTTGCAATAGTCTAATTATTGCAAATGTTAAATCAAGTATAAACCAAAACAAAGATGAGTGCCATTGTTTTGAGAAATCCATCATTACCACATCAGATTACAGTCTTCCAATTTCAACACCTCTTCTTCTGACTTAGGAAAAACCTTATAATGTATGCATTGGGGCGGGAGCTTGTCATTTGCTCCCAACCCACCTCCACACTGCTACTTCTTGATGGTGCTGCCTGGCCAGGATAAAACCACTCTGGGACAGTAGGAATGATCTGGACCAGCAAGAAGGGAAATCCCCATATTCCAAATATCTCCCTTCCTTCTTTGTGCTCCCCACCAGTGTAGGATTTGTTTTTCTGCAAAGCTCTTTCCAGAACTGGCCACTAGAAAATTAAAATTGGGTATCGGTTACGTCTTGAAAGCTTTGAATGACTGCTTTCATTAATAACCATTCAAAGCTGTGAAACTACTCATCTACACCTCCCAATGTAGAACCATGCCTTTTTTCTTCACAAATTATTTGCTGTTTCCCTTTTTTCGGCCATGCTGCGTGGCTCGTGTGAACTCAGCTCCCCAGTCAGGGATTGAACCCCCCAATCAGGGATTGAACCCAGGCCCTCGGCAGTGAGAGCACAGAATCCTAACCACTGGACCACCAGGGAATTCCCTGATGTTACCCGTTACCAAACACATGTGATCAGAAGCCAGTAGTGAATCCTGCTACTTAGGTTCCCATCTTCCTCTGCTCTACACTTCCTTGGTATCAGAAGCATCTTCTACTGATTTACCATATATGTGCCATAAAGACATTTATATTTCTCCTAGAGAAACTAAATCTAAGCACAAAAGAATGTAAATAAGAATCCAAAGTGGGGGATGAATGCCATGTGAAAGGTATAGATATAAAGTGTGTCTTCTGTAAATGTCCCCAGCCTGTTAGTTTGGAGGTGGGTTGGGGAGTGGATAAATGTGTTCACTCTAAAACTAAAGCCCACATTTAGAAGGTTTTACTTCCACATGCATGACCACAGGAACTTAGGTCAACCTTTTAAAAAAGTTTATCTGGTTTCCTCAGAGTTTCTGGGGGCTACCTGATTGGTGTGTAAAATTATAACTGCTCAGGTTCTTTCTCCTCAGTTTTCTCTTTGAAAGTCAAGGGCCCTAGAGCTACCTAAGGAAGGCTGCTGGCACTGACACCAGGGTTCTCCTGAAAAAGCAAGGCAGTATGCCACACAGCCTTCTTTTCGTTAACTTCTTTAATAAGATGTAACAACGTGTTCCACGGCTAAAAGCATGCGTGAGGACTTGAATCTCTACTGAGATTCCTTTCTACATATCTCTACCTCCTTAATGGTCCCTTTAATTAAATTCTTAAATATATGAGTTTATATAATTAGTCACAAAAGAAAAAATTCAAAGAGAATTTTATTTGACCTCATTAAACAGCGTAGAGCAAAAACCATGAAAGATCTTTTTTAACCATAAATGAGTGAACTTGACCAGTACCACTTGTAAACACTAGTAGAAGTATGCAACATTTAAAATTTTGCCAATCAATTATAGTGCTATATTTTAGACATTCTAATTCAATGCCAGAAATTTGGATTATATTAATTTTAAAAGAAAAGCCCTGTACAATATACATAACTATTTAAATTTTGGAATTGTTATTTAATAAAAATGCATATTTCAATATATCCATGTTTGTCAGACTTGTATCCCTTTTACTTACTCAGGGCTAGTCATCAATAATATTTGCTAAATGAATTTTTAACATACATATTTTAATGGGCTGCTGACTAAAGAAAGTATCATTTGGCCCATGGAAACTTCATTGCTCAGAGGCAAAAATTCCAAACTTAATTCACAGAATCCATATAATGTGGAGCAACAGACCCAGCTCATTAACTGCTGCTGTCTCTTTATGCCTGTGCCTTAATCAATAATTTACATTTTTTGCTAATAAATAATTCATGCTTTGGTGGTATTGTTCTTTAAAGCCCTGGATTTTCTAATAATTCTTGGTTTTCTTAAGACTCCTTGGCAGCACTTTCCTGTGAATATCTAAGCGTTAGCTTTTTAAAACTCTCTGAGAACAAATCGGCTCTTTTAACTTGAAAGATGCCACTTCACTTAAATAATTAACCAAGGTCCGCAGACCTTCACCTTCTCCCTCATAATAAAAAAGTACAATTAGACAACTAAAACTTAGCTATATTAAAATAATAAACCAAAAAACAAGAAAGGGACAATGCTGAGTAGAATCCAAAAAGCGTCTTATGTGTATGGACTAATGTCTCTTTCCCTGATCATATCGGTTTCCGAAATTTTTTACTGTGGTAGAATACACATAACATAAAATTTACTATCTTAGCCATTTTTAAGTGTACAGTTCATGGGTACTAAGTACATTCATACTGCTGCACAACCGTTACCACCATCCATCTCCAAAAGTCTTTTCATCTTGCAAAACTGAAACTCTAGACCCATTAAGTAATAATTCCACATTCCCCCTTCCCCCAGCACCTGGCAACTACCATTCTACTTTCTGTAAGTGGAATCATACAGTATTTAGTGACTGGCTTATTTCACTTGGCATAATGTCCTTAATATTCATCCATGTTGTAGCACATGTCAGAATTTCCTTCCTGTTTGAGGCTGAATGATATTCCATTGTATGTATATGCCACAATTTGCTTATCCTTTTGTCTGTTGATGGACACTTGGGCTGATTCTATGTTTTACCTATTATGAATAATGCTGCTATGAACATGGATGTACAAATATCTCGTTGAGACTCTGCTTTCAATTTTCTGTGCATATACCCAGAAGTGGAATTGCTGTGTCATATGATAATTTTATTTTTTAATTTTTGAGGAACCATCATACTGGTTTCCACAACAGCTGTGACATTTTACATTCTGAACAACAATGTACAAGGGTTGCAATTTTTCCACACCCTCACCAACACTTATTTTCTGTTTTTCTTTTTTTTTAATACTAGCCATTCTAATGCATGTGAAGTGGTATCTCAATGCAGTTTTGATTTGTACTTTTTAAATTATTAGTGATGTTGAGCTCTGATTATATTTTTAAATTATATAGATAAAAAGCTTTTTCCTTTCTCCTTGATAATTCTAAGGAAAAGAGTTAAAGAAAATTCCAAAATCATGAGCATAATTTAAACACAATAAATATATTTTTCAAAGATGACTATAAATTTGAAGGAAACAGATTAATGAAATACAAGTCAGTTTACAGCTTGCCAACATGGCAATTAAAGTCTTTATTGAGCTCACATCATGCATTCATTCAGCAAATATTAATTGAGGGTCTCATTTCTGTTTCACTGTGCTAGTTTCTGAAAATGTATAAATCAAACCCCACAGTTCCTGGCATCTAATAACCTATCCCTAGTTTATGGGGCATTATCTTTCCTTAGCCAAGTATAAGGCAAAGTAGAGAAGTGCCATGTGGTCCTTCGGAGAAGTCAGAGACACCTAGTTCAGATACTTTCATTGTCTTTACCAGAGAAGTGACTAGAAAATGTTGTGTAAGCTGAGTTTCCTCATCAGAAAAATAGGGGTAATTATTCTTACTCAAGGGTTTTGTGTTTTAACCACAGGGGCAGGGTTAAATGGTTAAGGAGGTGTAGACTTCCCCATAACTACTTTCACAGTCTTTTATTGGCACATATATAGCTAAGGTTCATGAATATCTTGCTCTATCCCAGAAAAATGGGGGTTCCCATTAATTTAGAGATTTTCACAATAACCATTTCTCTTGAATAGCCATTGCAAACAGTCAATCCATGGAAGTAAACTCTGTTGTCAGTACTTATATAAAATAAAAAGTGCCTGGAAAAATGCAGACGTGAGAAAGATAAAATTGTTTGCTGAGACTTGTACTTTACAACTGCACATCATCCAATATATTTACATTTTCCGTGAAGAGACAAAATGGATCCCAGGACCTCTTATCTGGACTGTAACATTATTCAATATATTAATTTGTTTAAAGAGGGAAAATCTGCCTTAATGGAGAAAATGTGACGGTCATAAGAATTTGTACCATTCTTATCCTGGACAACATGTTCTCATTGCCAATTCATTAGCTAGTTGGATTCCTAGGTAAGAAACACTGGTTGTATGAATCAGGGCAGTCTCCTTTTTACTATAATTATTTGTTATCATAAAATTGTAAATTAATAATTTGTTTTCCTGGTTTTATATGGCAGTCTCATGATCCTGATGACGCACTGGCCTTTTTCTTTGAAATATCAAAAAGAAAATATGTTCTGAGATGTTCAAACTCAAAGCTTAATCCTGGACATTGACATCAAGATGACTGGACACAAAGAAAGAATTAAAGCAACCTTAGGAAGTGCCTCTCCCACCACCCCCCCAACAAGGGTATTCTAACCCCATAAGTACTAACTCTATGTACTTTGAAGCAAACCACTTATTTTCTAAAGCTTTAAACATTTCTACAGATCTGATTTTGCAATTTTTAATGTCTTGTTACAGTATTTTGTTAATATGTATTTTGTCCCCAAATACTGATTTGGATTTTTTTCCTCATCTAAACAATGGGTAATGCTAGGAGAAAAAGAAACTATTCAGTTCTTCATGTTTTCAAATTTTGATGCGATGCCTTTGTAAATTAGCCTATACTATCATAAAACTGTGATGTAGGGTCAAAAATTAAAACTTAGACCAGATGGGAATATTTACTGATGCTTACTTTAAGGAATAAAAAATGTGAAAAAAAAAATGAGGTAGAAAAACTATGCTGAAATATATCTACTGTTTTTTGTTTTTGTTAAAACAGTAGTAGATATTCATTACGATCTATTTTCCCTTGAAGCATACTTTGTCTTTAAGTTATTTTGGTGTATAAAAACAGAGTACCTTCACATTTGTACATTTTTTTCTCAATGACACTACAGCTGAATTGTTCATCCTAATATTTATCTCTGTATTGGAATGCTTCTTGAAGTTTTCTTCCTTATTTTTAAGTTTCAAATTCTACAGTAGAATTTGCTTGCTTCTCTAGACTGTTGCCAGGAATCTAAATATAATAGTAAAGCTTTATTGAAAAATGGAAAATAGGAAAATTTGAAAATTAGAATCCTGTGCCTTTCTTCTTTTCTGAGAAAATGTTTTTGTACCTATGTGCTTTGGGGATTTGACATTAGTCATTTGGCTGACCCTAAGAAAGGATGTAAACTGAATCTTCTTAAATAAGATCATTTTCATTGTTAAAGTTTATTGTATTTTTTGTGTAAAACTGATTATAAAAAAATCCATCTATCCTGATAATTTTTGCCTCTATAAGGAAGCATATATATATAGGTTTTTTTTTTTTTTTACTTTATCAATTCCTGTACCTATTTGTTAACATTTCCTTAAATGTGTTTTCTCCAGATGTTGAAAGTAAAAAAAAAACCCTTGTTATTTTTTCCATTGTCACTCTTTACTACTTTCCATAGGCGGCATATTCTGCATGCCAAGGACTGGAGGAAATAACAGACGTGTGAGCTCCAAATTATAGGCACAAAAATAACTTTCATAAAATAGGTCTTAAATGACACCACTTTCCAAAAAGTCAGCTCTAACTGACTCAAGCCTAGAAAGCAGTAACTTTAGGGAACATCAGACACACGTTCAGTGAACCCAGAAAGTGTTCCACAGTGTGACATTAGCTGGGATGATGACATTCCCAGCTTGCTGCCAGCACATTCCTCGAGGCAGCCTGGGTATTTTGGTACTGGTCAAGCCAGTCTCCTCAATATTATTGGTCTGACATTGTTGAGATACTATTTTATTTACGCAAGCAACTCCTAATAAAGCCAGCTCCATTGTTCGCCAGTAACAGATAAAAGAAAAGAGAGGCAGAGAGGATTCAAGAAATAAGAGGGGAAACTCCTCCAGTTTTTTTCTTTGAATGCAGACAGAATCCTCACCCCGGGCTTACTGACTGGAGCAGCCTGGGTTCCTGCTGTTTGCAGAATGTTACAGATGGCTGCCTGGGCAGGAAGCCCTCCCCGTTCTGAAACGGTGCTCTGGGGAATGCAGGGGGCCTGGAACCAGCCCTCTTCTTCCCTTCCAAACCTCTTCTCCAAACCCCTACTGAGTAAAAAGAGAGAGAGAGAGAGAGAGAGAAAGAAGAAAAAGAAAAAAAAAAAACCCAAACAAATGCATGTCCCTGGAAACATTACTGCCAGTCTGTTTTTTAGTGGAATCTTGAATTAACCTCTTCACTCCCGATTAGAATAGCGATTTATAACTTTGCAGGCATCTCTTTAATGTCCTGAATCAATTCCACCAGCTCATTGAAGTACCATACCATTTGGATTGAATTATAATGGTACTTTTGAGTTATGCAACAATTTCTAGTAAGCGAAAGCAGGTTTGAATTCTGAAATAATTAAAAGTATTTTAGCACATCAAATATTGTATTAATAGTGTTCTCTGGTTCCATTTTTTTTTTTTAATCACATTTTGAAAGTTTTGCTCTTCCCATAGTTTTTCCTTTGGTGCAGTTGCTTTTTTTAAAGTACAAATTTTAAAAGTACCCTGCCTTTGTTTTGGACCTATTTAACAAGGAGTTAATTTCATAATCATAGTCTTTCATATATAGTTTTAAGGTAATTCTATTATCATAATATTCCATTTGTATGTATTTTAAGACACACAATATTTGTATGCTTAAAAGATAACTTTTATTTTGGAATTTGCAAAGTTAGGAAATTCAGCTAATGTATGTCTGTGCCCAAAGAGGAAACATAAACCAAATAGTTTATGCTAAAATATAAAATGCAGTGTTATTTCTAACCTCATAATTACCATCACAGTGGAAACAAAATATGTCACAGGAAGAATCTACTTACTTTGAAACATTTATAATACATTTATTTGATTCAAAAATAAAGTTTTGGGGAGGAAAAGTAATTTTTCCTCTACCCTTCTAGGTTCTTGGCTGAGACATGCCTTGTAAGAAAAACAGACTAACAGGAGAAAAACAGAAGTGTAATAGAATGTATTCTTCCTGTATACATGCAAAAGACTCAGGAAAACTTATTAACTCCCCAAAATGGCCCAAGCCATCTCCTTAAATACCACCTCCAGCTAAAGACAAAATAAGATGTTGGGAGGTGGGAAGCCAGTTATGGGAGGTTATCAGGCAAAGCCAGTAAATACGGATAAGGTTGTTATACAGATTTAAGTCCTTGCCTTCTCCTTCGATAAGAGTTTAGAGATTTAGTCATCTTCCTCTTCCTAGTAAATGGGGTTTGCGGGGGTGGGGGGGGAAGACACTCTTATAAATGAAGGTTTCCCTCATAAATGTAAATATCTCTTACAAAAGACTAACTTCTATTCACTTTTCAGGGCTTTTTCTAGGTCTGCTGTTTCTTAAAAAAACATCAGCCTAAAATAATCCTTATCCCCGGGAGACATATTTTAGGGTAGCAAATTCTGCTTCCCTTCAAAAGTTACAGAGTAACTAAATTCTACTATATCAGCAATAAAATGGTTAGATATTTCATCATATCAAAAATAAAAGATTCAGGACTTCCCTGGCGATCTAGTGGTTAAGACTCCGTGCTTCCAATGCAGGATTTGATCCCTGCTTGGGGAACTAAGGATCCCACATGCCACATGGCTCAGCCAAAAAAAAAAAAAAGAGTAAAAGATTCTAACCAACTACAGTTACACTCCATAAAAAGACAAAAAAAACTTAAAGAAGAGAATCTATTGAAAATTCAATTAAAGAATGTAACAGATGGAAGAGTTAAAAAAGAAAAGATGGGCTTCCCTGGTGGCACAGTGGTTAAGAACTTGCCTGCCAACGCAGGGGACAATGGTTCGAGCCCTGGTCCGGGAAGATCCCATATGCCGCGGAGCAACTAAGCCCGTGCGCCACAACTGCTGAGCCTGAGCCCTAGAGCCTGCGAGCCACAACTACTGAAGCCCGCGTGCCTAGAGCCAGTGCTCCGAAACAACAGTAAGCCACGGCAATGAAAAGCCCGCGCACTGCAACAAAGAGTAGCCCCCGCTCGCTGCAACTAGAGAAAGCCCGCGTGCAGCAACGAAGACCCAGCGCAGCCAAAATTAAATTTATTTTTTAAAAAAAGAATTGCAACTTCATAGTAAACAAATCCAGATATTCTGTGACTGACTACACCTAGTCATTGATTAATTCACCAAATACTGAGTGCCTTCCGAGTTTCAAGGGCCATGCTGAATATTAGGGATTCAGTCACGAGTAAAACACACTATTAGCCCTCAAGAAATGGACAGTCTGGCGGAGGTCATGACAGTGTAGGTTTCCATGACCTTTTATTTTAAAGCCCTTTTATCTAAACACTTGGAAAGGCTAAATGAAGACAAGTCATTTCAGCCAGTTCTCAGTTGAACAGGCTCTGGTCACTACACCTGACATCCATTCTGATTGGTCACCGCATCTATTCTGGTTAGTCCCCAAGTTGTACAATTTATTAAATATTTGGAATAGCATGTCTGTTTAGACACAGTAAAAACTTTTATCATTTGCGCTTCCTTCAAATAATTTGTAAAGTATTTGCATTTACCTTATATATGTAGCATATCTTGCTAAAAACAAACATAAATGAACAAAACCATAATGGGAAATCTATTGAGTTTTTGAGAAGTGTTTTTCTTTGAGAAAAATAAAGAAAAATGTGAGTAGAAAGCCTCAATTACTTTTGCTTTAGCCTTGCATATTGTTGTGTGAGGAAGCGATGCTTGGAGCTACAACAGTCTTGGAATTATGAGGGAAGGCTAATGGCAGAGAGGCTGCCCAGGGCCCTACACACTTGAACTACTCAGTTACCCACCTGGGATGGTCAACCTTTCCTTGTTCAATCCACTTATGTTGTGAAAACCTTTTACTTGCATTCAAAAGCATCTGAACTGAAATAATAGATTTAGGGGAAATGGGATGATTTTTGCTTCCTAGGAATAAAAATTGAATAGCTATACTTATATTCCAAATAAAGGATTTTGAAGTATGTATTTAATTCATGCTGGTTTCCAAGTCATAAAACTTCTTGGGAGGCATATTAAACTAATAAAAGCTAAATTCTGGAATTAAGTATTATTTCTTGGATAAATGGCCCTCTTCCATGCATTCTTGGATTTCAGAAGTTTATCTGATTTTGATAGCTAACTTCAGGTGACTCTCAGCTTGCTGGTTTCAGAGTCAGTGGTGTGGTCTATAGCCATACCTTACAGTTTGATCAACCACATCATAAAACACTCAATAGACATTCAAGCCAATACATTCAAGTGAGGACCCACGCCAAAAGCCAAAATTTCCATCTCTATGTGTAATTGTCATTGACTCTAAATATGTATTTGAGAGAAAAGAAGTATTAGGCAAATTAGAGCCTGTCAGCATCAGCTCAGTGGCTGTATGAAAATCATTTTCACATCATGTATTTCAAAACTCAGCCAAATGGAAGGGTCCATTCTATTTTCATGGTACCCTCTGTCATCTAGCCTACAGACTTCCTTTGCTATATAGTACAGTCACTTCCAGTACACATCAAGACAATGATATATGAGAAAGTATGTATTTGGGGAATCTGAACAACTGGTGTCATGTAGTTTATTGCTAAATTACTGGGGCTGAAGGGTTGTTAAAGATGCACTGATTTCCTAAGCACAGAAGAAAATACCACAGATAGATATTCTCAATAAAGAAATAAGAAGCAAAAAAAGCTCTCTGTGTGTGTATGCTGTGATTTATTATAGTTTTAATTGGAGAGAGCTGAATAGAAAGAATCATAATAAAGATACATAAAAGTAGAAGAAGAACCTATGTTGCTTAAGCATAATAGATAAAACATGAAGCTTCAAGGGAAAAATCAAGTCACACTGGAAATGCCTTAAATGTCTGCATGTGTAATGATTCAGCAAGGTCCAACACGCTAATGACGGCCATTGCCTAATGCTGCAGTGCTGCAAAGCAGAGCCATTCCTTTATGTTGCCCCTATCCAAGTCCATTAAGAAATAATGGTTCTAAGATGAAAGTCTTGTTAAGGTTTCAATGAAAATGTTTGGCACACCACGATGAAAAGTCAACAATCTGCTTTTAACGAGAGACACTGGAAAAACGTTGGTTAACATACCACTGAAAATATTAATTCTCTTTAATGGCAGGATGCAACATAGCTTTTTATAGTTTTTGATCCATGTCATAAATTTGGCTATGACAAAGGGGATACTCTGGCTTTAACTCACTGGCAAGAACATAGCTATTTTCCAGCCCTAAGACGTTTGGCCCTTAGTATTCTTTGTAATGCTCAAAGGGCCAGATTTCTATTCTCAGAGAGAAAAGGCAGTGTGTGTGCACGTCGGCGCATGCACTCTTGCATATGCATACATGTGCGTGTGCGAGTGTGTAGTCAGTGTGTGTGCGTCAGCAGTATGAGTAGTTTTCTTTGAGCTTTTGGAGAGAGAATAGAAGGGAAAAAGTTACAAATCCCAAGTCCCGGCATCACTGCCAGAATTCCAAAATTTGCAAAGTCCAATCAATGAGGCAGATCACAGCCTTAAAAACCACAATAACTTGATCACTGTATGCCTGATAATATATTGTCCATTTCAACTGGCTGTAGTTAGACAAAGTGGATTTTTTCCTATGCTTTTTTTCCTCATCATAAATGTAAATTTTCAGATTTTAAAAATGAGACAATGACAAGGGGGAAAGTGGTCCTCTCATTAGCACGAAAAAAACGAACTTTGGCTTCGGAACTTAGATTTCCGAACAGTGTTGCTCTTGTTCAAAATCCTCATGTAGCATCCTCTCTTAGTAAAATAGATATGCATATGTGACAAATATAACTTTAGTGTCAGATCTTAACGTTTCATCCCTAATGCTTTCTTTCAACTCTGCCAGTGAATGTTTGTTTTTCTGTGACAGTATTGAAAGGAAAAGGATTTTCTGAATTGGATAACTACAGGGATATTTAGTAAAGGAATAATCCTTTGTTATTATGATAGAAGGACATAAATGTATTCATGTTTTAAGTTTATTCCTGATGGTTTTGGATTCTTCTTCAACAAGACCATAAATTAAAAATATGCTAATAGATTTCTGTTTCCTTTATTGTAAATTTCATTGTGAATTTGATGTTTTAGAACAACGAAAGAGAAGAAAGATGAAGTGTGAACTTGATATACAGAAAAATATAAAATAGCTTACCACCAGACATCGTGTTTTTTATGAATAGGAACACGAGTGGAGTGAGTTATACTTTAATGTTGCCTATTCATACAAGTAGTTCTCAAACTTTCATGAGCATAAGAATCACTTAGTGGATGTGGGCATAGGAGACTTGTTAAAAATTCAAACTTCCAAGGTGCTCAACATCGGTAATTATTAAAGAAATGCAAATCAAAGCTACAATGAGGTACCACCCCACACTGGTCAGAATGGCCATCACTGAAAAGTCTACAAATAATAAATGCTGCAGAGGGTGTGGAGAAAAACGAACCCCCCTACACTGCTGGTAGGAATGTAAGTTGCTGCAGGCACAACGGAAAACAGGATGAAGGTTCCTCAGAAAGCTAAAAATAGAATTACCAGATGATCCAGCAATCCCATTCCTGGATATTTATCCAGACAAAACTCTAATCCAGAAAGGTACATGCACCCCTACGTTCATGGCAGCACTATTCACAATAGCCAAGACATGGATGGAAACGACTTAAATGTGCATCGACCGATGATTGCATAAAGATGTGGTACGCATATACAATGGAATACTATTCAGCCATAAAAAGAACAAAATAATGCCATTTGCAGCAACATGGATGGACCTAGGGATTATCATACTAAGTGAAGTAAGTCAGAAAGAGAAAGACAAATAAGTGATGATATCACTTATATGTGGAATCTAAATTTGACACAAATGAACCTATTTATGAAACAGAAACAGAATCGTGCACATACAGAGCAGACTGGTGGCTGCCAAGGGAGAAGGGGCTGGGGAAGGGATGAAGTGGGAGGTTGAGGGTAGCAGATGTAAGCTTTTATATACAGAATGGGTAAACAACAAGGTTCTACTGTATAGCACAGAGAACTATATTCAGTATTCTATGATAAACCATAATGGAAAAGAATATTTTAAAAAGGAATGTACATATATGTATAACTGAATCATTTTGCTGTACAGCAGTAATTAACACAACATTGTAAATCAACTATACTTCAATTTAAAAAAATGCTAAACTAAAAAAAATTCAAATTTTCAGACCCAGAGATTCTAATTCAGTAGGTCTGGTGTGGGGTCCAGGAATCTGCATTTTAAACAACTTTCTCCTTGATACTAATGCCAGTGGTCACTTCCTCAACTTTGAAAAAACACTGATTTATATCCAATGAGAATTAAATTTTGCACAAAGAGCATTATTCTTATTCATTCTCCTACTGGTTTTCCTATTAATAGAATAAATTTGCACACTCCAAAATAGTGTGCTCCTTCAAAAGATGCAGAGCCCTCTTCATTGCAGGTGTTCCTTGTTGGTTTGACAGGCACCTGAAGGCAATGTTATAAAGAGAATTTTAATATTGGAAATGATGATTAAATTAACTTCAAGGTAGCTAATAATCCTGAACTTTTTATCAGTCCTGTAAATATTCAGTATTAATTCTTGTTAAAATATTACATGTAAGAAAGGGAAAAAAGGGTGATAATGCATTAAGTTGTTTGTTTCTTTTCTTTGTATTTCTTAATCAACATTTGATGGAGGACTAATATCATACACCCTTTTTTAGTGGGCTGTGTTTGCACAGGACTGAATGACATAATCTTATTTTTCAATCAATGCACATTTTTTTTTTGGTTTATATATGTACTCTTGCAAAATACATATTGTTTTTTAGGGTGCAGAGATATTTAGCTTACATACGTAGTACTATGTTATGTATCACATTCTCTTCTGTCCTTTACATTGACCATTATTATGTCTTTAAGGTCAATTTACATTGCAACACGTAATCTGATCCACAGTATCTATCTGCTCTACAATCTCCATGTTGCACATCCTCCACATTTTAACCATCCATTCTCCTGGATGGAGTCCCAGTTTGACTCCAAATCATCACTACTGAAAAAGGTGCTACAATGGATGTCTTCTTACATATCCCTGAAAGAACCTCACATATCTATTTCAAGTCACATACTTCCAATTTATACTTTAAAACAGACTTTAGCAAAGGGGAAATCTATTGGAGTTTCAAAATGTTTGTCATTCATTTGGTAATCTTAGTAACATTGAAAAAAATCTATTCATGATAACCTACTGAAATAATTGATAGGCTTCATTCATTCTCTTCTCTAGTTCTCTCTAGAGCATGGGTCCCCAACCCCTGGGCCATGGACCAGTACCGGTCTGCAGCCTGTTAGGAACTGAGCCACACAGCAGGAGGTGAGCGGCGGGCAAGAGAGTGAAGCTTCATCCACCACTCCCCATCTCTCCCCATCGCTCACGTTACTGCCTGAACCATCCCCCCATCCCCCATCTGCGGAAAAATTGTCTTCCACAAAACCAGTCCCTGGTGCTCTAAAGGTTGAGGACCGCTGCTCTAGAGTGATGAACTAATTTAAGCAAAAAAGAGAAAAAAAAAGAGAGAAAAGAAAAATATTTTCTCTTCATCGCTTTTAATGAAAGAGAAATAAATCCTACCTTCTCCGAAAACTACTTAGATTAACTTGAGGAAAAACATAATCTTTTTCACCTGTGATTATTTGGAAACATCAGCCCAAATATCTATACACTGGTCTGAATCAAATTTGGTGAACTGAATTCTTTTGAAAAATAAATTTATAGCATTAGCAGTGTCTGAAGTTTATATTTAAATAGTAGTATTTGAGATTCATATGTCTTTTAAAAAGACACATGTTTAATAGGTCAGTTCATTATATTCATATTTATAAAATGACCTTTCACATCCTTGCATTTAATGAAGTGCTACTGTAGTCTGATTTGTTTATCTGATGCCTCTCTCTTTGTATTTGGAATTGTCCTGCTAGCAAATATGAAAAAGCTGCTATGCAGAGATCTGAAAATATCTTGAAAAGATTAACAGCAATTTAAACAAAACCTTCACTCCTTGTACAGTCCCCTGAAAATATATCCATGTGGTCATACCTGTTGTTGATTTGATTTCTGCACATTTTAAACTGTTGAATGTCCAGAATGATGGCTTGAATAGCATGTTCCAATAAAATGACATTTAACATAACGTATTTTAACCAAATTGACAAAGTCATTTTTATTGATTAAGTATTTCAATGAGATAGGAGGACAAAAAACACTTTTTAGTGGAAACAAAGATCTGAAAACACATAGGAAGTCAAAGTGGAAATGAAATTTAACATACAAGTTGCCACTTAACATACCCCTTCAAAGAAATATTAATAGAGTTGGCAGGAAAATGGGAGGTCACTCAATCATTTATTATTTTGGTTGGGGATAGGTTCGTTTTAGGCAGTGCTCCATACCCTGTGATTCATTAAAGCAACAGTTACCACACTTATTTTAGCTGCAGAACTCTTTCCTTTCTAGAAGTCTTATTCCAGACCAGTAATTATAAGTGAGTAGGAGTAAAGCTGCTCTAATGGGAAGTGGAAGCACCTGTTTGAACCCATGATCATTCCTTCTCTGTCCCCCTCCAATACCTCTGAGGAAGTATTTGGCCTCTGGGAGAACCAGTTTGGGAAGCACTGATTCTAAAAAGTAAAGGCCTAAAAGGAGAAAGAAATGCAATCCTTTGTACATGTTTTCATTGATTAAAAGCAGAATGAATCTCAATAAGTTTGAGAGTAGAAGAAGCTGAAAACGTATCTCTGCCTTTGAGTCTGAGGCAGACTCTAGAAGCTCCCTATTTTAACCTTGAGTGTACGACACATTTCTTTTTCAGTGTACTACAGTCCCCACCACTGGGTCATGCACAAATTGAGTGTAGGACAGGACAGACTTAATTTGAATCTGTTGTGCACCAGGTAGCTCACCACTGACAGAAGACAGCTTTAAAAGTTGTTAAATACAGTGAATATTTTCTCACTTTATCCTCACTACCACTAAGGTAGGTGTGATTCACCCCATTTTACTAGTAAGGAAAGTAAAGTTTGAAGGGGGAGAATACTTTGTGGTGATATTTAATATTATGCACTCTTGAATATTCAATGATGCAGAATAGCCCTTTCTGTGTTTGCACTCTCATTCACAGGCAAAACACTAAATGTTTTTCAAATCTTGGGAACCTTCAAAAGTAGGTTTTACTGGTGGAATTTGTATAAACAAATATGTCAGGGATCACAAAGAAAAACAATATTTTATTGGCTTATTCAAAAAACACAATAGTTATTTTCAAAGGGAAATAACAGATAAACATTGTTTATATAAGGGTAATTCAGAATGACTTGGCGGCACTCATGTTTGTTGATAAAGCTGAAATGAACTTTCACTTAGATATACTTTGAAGCCCAGCTTCTGGCCTGGTTCCAAGGGTGGAGTGAAGGAGAAATCTGTCAGCAGTTGGTCCTGATTGAAGTAATCAGAGTCCTATGCTGAGTACAGAAGACACCACTTTTCCTTCCTTGCACGGATTCAAGGAAAGCCAAGGTCTGTTTCTACTGTTTATAACACTATTAAAATTTTCTCTTCCTTTCAGATCGACAGGCTAGAGGGATGAGAGCTGTGATACTGCTATTTAAAGATCTTATAATTAATGTGTTTTCTATTGACACAAACTTGATACCCATGTCGTTAATTAGGCCAGGGAGACTCTGTCACCCATATTGCTCTCAGTGTCATCTCTAGAGACTGGTTCATTTTTGCCAGAACTTAGTACATTTTGCCTCAGAACTTAGTACCATTTGGGTGATGTGAAGAATCTAACTAATGAAAAAGGTAAAGTAAAAAGGTATTAATTAAGCTGATCTACTTCTACAGTGGTTATCAATCTTGGTTGCATGATAGAATCATCTGGAAAGCTTTAAAAAATAGTAATTCCCAGGCTGCACCAACCCAACTAAATCAAAATCTCTGTAGACTACATAGGGGCAATTTGTGAAAGTTCTCCCTGGTACTGCCAGAATTGAAGATTATTGAGCTAAGTAATCATTTCTGTTAAAAAAAAAATGAAGACATATTTAGAACTACTTGAGAGTTTTAGAACACAGGAGTTTATTACCCAGTGGTCGTAGACAGGACTGCTGGCCCTTACTGAGTTCAAATGCCATGTGCAGGCACAGTGTAGTGTACCTTAGGTTAATCCTTTATAACTTTACTCAACAAAGTGCGGTTCAAATGTCTAGAAGTCTGTAAGAAATGCACATTTGAGACTGGGGAAAATCAATGTATAATTTCAGCTATGGGAAAATCTTTTAAAGTTAAGGGTTCACTGTTCTTGTGATCTGATTTTACACTAGAAGATGAAATGAGCACTATGTTAAGAAGGGGACAGGGACACTGCTCCCCAAATTTGTGATGTGGAGAAAGTCAACCAAGTGGTGAGCTTCTCAAGATGATTCATAGATATTCATTTTAGTTGTTAATTCTTTTCATCTGACACCTAGTTTCATTTCCTAATGAATGCGCTATCTTTTCACATATGCTTTCTTTCTTTGGCACTACACAGAAATGTTCATCCTATGTAAGAAAATTGCAACAGAAAGCAATACAGACAAATACTGAGGAGTAAGGGAATTCGGTGACGGGCGACTGGTGACTGAGAAATGTAGGCAGCAGAATACTGAGTTTCCAGTATTGAGCTTCATAGTTCAACCAGTCACCCTGAACCTATTCTAAGCTGAATATCCTTAACTTGTATGTGGGATTAATGTGGTTCTCTTCAGTGCTTAGTTTAATTCTTCTCCTCGTGTGTTTCTTCTTTTCAATCTTACCTGATCCTTCTTTGTAACTGGGGACAGGTTGGAGAGAAGCAGGCTAGTAAACTCTTCTTGGAAGATATAGGGATACTTGCTGATCTTAAAAAGCTCATCCCTGATAAGACTTTTGCTATACAAACTTCTGGTACATAGCAAGGCAGGAACTCTTTAGTCTGACTACTCATTCTTTGCACACTTTAAGTAGATTCCCAATAAAAAACATTTCCTTCTCTGCCAAAACCTCCCCTTTTCCTAAACATCCCTCCCAAATAGCTAATACTCAAAAAAAAAAAAAAAAGCTAACACTTATCTGCATATTCATATTTACCAGGAACTAAATACTGTATATGTATTTAATTCATCAAATTTTCATAAGAAAACCATGAGGACACTGAAGTACAGTTTTTTTAAAACAAACTATTTTTTAGAACAGTTTTACATTTATACAAAAATTGCAGAGTTTCCACATACCCTAAGCCCAGAGGTAGTATGAACATTATAATTAATATCTTACATTAGTATGGTTACAATTAAGGAACCAATACATTATTCTCAACTAAAGTCCACACTTTATTCAAATTTCCTTAGTTCTTACTTAATGTCCTTTCACTGTTCTGAACACCAGACTTTTAAAGTAATTTCCAAGATTATGCAATAGTTGTTGACAGCTTGTCTTTAAATTCAGACTAACTCCAGAGGCCCAAACTTTTAAGCACGTCTTTAGAATGCCTTGGGAGAGAAAGGTTTGATCATTAAATCAGACATGTTGAGAAGAAACTATACCGACTAAACAGAAAAAAAGGGTCTTTGCTATAGTTCTGGGAAAGTCAGTACAATCTGAGAAAGATCCTGATGTTCTGGGAAGCTTGTATGTGTCATTTGTGGTCAAACACACCAAGTCCAGCTCCATCATTTGTAAGTGGTGGGCTTTAGTTTCCTTTCTGTAAAATGGGTATAATATTAATATTTAAGGGCTATTGAGAGGATTTTTGTAAAGGGTAAGGGACTGGTATTCACTGACATCTTCTATGTGCCTAATGCTAAAGTAGCTAAACAATGTTTTTTTTCACTTCTTTCTTCTCTTTCATATCCCAACCCATATATGTCTACATTCACTATTTGTAAAGAGAAATTTCATTACTGAAATGTGATAAAATGTAGGAATAGCCTCACAAGTGAAAAATCGTGATATTTCTCTTTGCATTGAGGAAGCTGATTGGCCACCATCCTGCATGATTTTCTTAGAGTTGGCTTTATGATAGTATCATAAGACTTGGTCCAAATGAGCATTTAAGGTCATTTCAGTTCAAGTTTTGTAATGTGTTATCTCCCTACCTTAGTTTCAGGATATTTAAATAACTGATATGCAAACCACAGAAGAATGATTTTCTACACAAAGATTAACTCAGTATTTTGAGGCTTCCTTCCAAGAGCTGGTCTAGTTTTCCAAACTGGAGTTGGCTTCCAGTATGTTCCTACTCCTTCTTGGTACCTATAACAGCATTGGGAACAGGAATTTCATCTTTCATACAAACACCAAGGCTTTGGCAAGAGGAAAAATATCTGTCCAGCCAGGAAAAAACATTCACACACCCACTCATGTTCATGCCATCCACATCCAAAAATCTGATCCTGGGAGCTGTCTTTAGAATTGTCATCATGTTCTGATATGGATACTGTGGCTAGGATATAAACATGTTCAGCAGTATTTCAAGCCCAGTGAGCTGCTTTTCCATTGCTATCCTGTCACTTCACTTTTCTTTCCTTCTCTGTTACTGCTTCTATATCTCTTAATATGTTTGTGCTGTGAATGTTCTAAGACGACAATTTAATTACTTTAACGAAAATGTACAGAATCTATTAAAGCTATGAAAAGCGTTTTGAAAATTAATTTTTTTTTTTTGTGGTACGCGAGCCTCTCACTGTTGTGGCCTCTCCCGTCGCGGAGCACAAGCTCCGGAAGCGCAGGCTCAGCGGCCATGGCTCACGGGCCCAGCCGCTCCGCGGCATGTGGGATCTTCCCGGACCCCGGCACGAACCCGTGTCCCCTGAATCGGCAGGTGGACTCTTCAACCACTGCGCCACCAGGGAAGCCCGAAAATTAAATGTTTTAAACTCTGTTGGAATGCTGTTACCTCATTAACTATAAAAAAGGCATAGTCTCATTTAAATGTATATATAATAAAATTTTAAAATTTCTTTCCAAAAAATATAAACAGAAGCCTAATTTAGAAATATGAATTCTTTCCCACTTAGGATACTATTTCATTTCCACATGAAGGAAAACTTATCTGTAACATATATCAATGGATTTAGCAAATCAAATTGTATGAATATAGGGCTCAAAGGGGACCATGAAATATTGTAAAATTCATCCAGAAATACTTCAACCATTCCAAAAATATTGTTGAAAATCACCAGAAAAGATATTTTATGACTTTCTGTAGCAATATGATATATTTTCTTAAATCCCCCCATCTTGTGTTCACACCTCAAGAGAAATAGAGGATTATCATTTCTCATTAACATCCCAACAGGCTTACACCAGCTCTGCAAAAGTAGGTAAGTAACTTGCATGAGAACTGACTGCCAGTGTGAGTTAAGATGGATAAGAATAGATACCAAGAATCTCTATACATCTTGGTGACAGCATAGCCTAGTAGTCAGGATTATGAGATCTGGACATACACAACATGAATTGTCTGGTACTGCCACTTTTTTTAAACCACATTATCTTGGAAAATTACTTATCCTGTCTGTCACTCTGTTTTAGCATCTTTGATTGAGGTAACAATACAACTTGTCTCATCAAGTTACAGTAGATGAATTAATATATTTTAAGGTGACAGAAATATACTCAATAAATGGGATTTTTATTATTTCCTATGTAGTAGACATTGCACTTCTAGAAATATTTTAAACATTTAGTCTCCACTTAATTTCCTGCTATATCATTCATGGGCAATTATTATTCCCATTTATAATGGATGAAGAAATGGTAAAGTGGAATTAGAAAACTGCCCAAGAGGACTCCATTAGACAGTGACAGAGTAGAGAGTTGAACTCAGGGTAATCTCACTTCAGAGCCTATTTCACCATTCTCCCTCCATGATGAGGCAACATTATCTCTCCCTAGAAATGATACCATTGAGAGTCATTCGAAATACCCTGTGAATGTGGTCTAATTTTCTTTTATAATAATTTAAACTTTTTTGTGGAAACTATTGATCAAACTCTCTCCAACTCAGTTGAACTTGTCACTGATAATTTTAGACTTTTTTTTCCAAGAATGTGTAAAGTACCTTAAAATGAAAATCAATTACTAGGTCTTTTTTGTTTTTTCCCTGTTTATACAGCGAGCATTTGTTAAGTATCAATACTACTATGTAAATAATGTTGGAGGTAAAATGAAGATCAAGCAGTATTAATGCTAAGTGCCGCTTCTCAAGGTATTATCCAAGTAGAAGAGATGAGACAACTCCTCATTTCACTTATGGTAAAATACTCAACACAATTAATCAAGAACTTGAGTAACACAGGGGAAAAAATGCTATATAATCTACTATGGTTTTAGACAGCTCAATAAAAGAAGTAAGTCTTGAGCTAGGAATAAAATAATAAAATTCAATGAAAAGATACAAGGCATTTCAGAGCAATGATACAGTGTGAAGAACATGTGCAGGTAGAATCTAGTATGGCTTAAACTGGAAAAAACGAGAAAACAATCTCATTAAAGCAAAATACTGAACTGAGGAGATATGTGAGCTGGGACTGGAAAAACTATTTAAAAAGCATACTATGGGGCTTCCCTGGTGGCGCAGAGGTTGAGAGTCCGCCTGCCGATGCAGGGGACACGGGTTCGTGCCCCGGTCCGGGAAGATCCCACATCCCACATCCCACATGCCGCAGAGCGGCTGGGCCCGTGAGCCATGGCCGCCGGGCCTGCGCGGCTGGAGCCTGTGCTCCGCAATGGGAGAGGCCACAACAGTGAGAGGCCCGCGTACCGCAAAAAAAAAAAAAAAAAAACAAACTAAAACCAACCTTGGATGATAAATCGCAATGTTTACATTTTATCCCATAGGCATTTTGGGTGCACTGACAGTTTTTGGGCCAGGGGAATTATATGATGAAATCAATATTTTAAAGAGATTTCTACATGATTTTGGGTTTAATATTAAATTACTTTAATCTCTTTTCTCCCATCTAAACTTGGAGGAAGGGAAATGGGGATAGGATTATGCAAATGTCATCAGTCTCAGTAGAGTAAGAGAATGTCAACTTCCAGTCTGAAATTTCTGTGCATAATGGTTTAGAGGAAGAGATCATGGAGATCTCTAAAACATTCCTGGTGATAGGGGATGGAAGGCTAAAGCACTGTGTGGAATGGAAATATCCTGAAGGAATAGCAAAATCTTTGGTGGAAAATGTCAGAAACAGTCACACAAATGTCACCAAAAGGCTACTTTCCCAATGGGTGAGATTATTAGAGGGCAACAGCTAGATTATAAATGGGGCATTGAAAGGATGCATTCTAAATACAGAAAAACACCTTTATCTGTGCTGGAAACTGGAGAATGGGAAGGCTCTCCTAACAGAAACTGAAGAATTCCTGCTAAAAATATTGAAAATAAGACTAGTTGATTTTAAATATAAAAGAAGCCACCACTTCACTTTTCTTCCTCTCCCTCAACAGTAATAGTCTACATATGAAGGAACACTATATGAAACCTGGCAGTATATTATTAATATACTTTTATAGAAATGTGAGATCCTCTCAAGAAAATTTGAGGAAGGTATAACTATGTAACTAGAGCAGGCACATGAAGATAAAAATATAACATCCCAGAAAGATGTGTGGAAATGGAAAACTTGGTTGCAGAATTTAACACTTTAAAAGAGATGACAGAAAACATATCTGGCATTGTAGAAAGCGGAATAAATGAAACAGAAGTCAAGCTCCAGAAAGTCTCTCACAGCACAGAAGAAAAAGACTAAAATGTGGGCAATTAAGATATATTATGAGAGACCAAAGAATTTCAATATATGTAACAGAGATTAAGAAAAGATAACAGAGTTGACAAATAAGTGAAAGTTAAAGAGACATTTGAAGAAAGTTTTCTTGAGTTGTAGAAAAATATACTCAGAGTAGAAGAGATTGTCATGGTTCAGGAAAAATAAGAAAAATAAGTTGTTATCTACATCTAACCTTACGAAAGCTTTGAATTTTAGGATAAACTTTTCAATACTACAAGCATCCAGACACAAAGAATTGTTTATCTGCCAGAAAGCAATGGTGTCATGTTTTCCATGTGTGGCAAAATTCTATGACCAGCCAAATTCATTTATGTGCAAGATGAGAAGGTAGACATTATCAGACATACAACGGATTAGGAAGGATGCCACCTACATAGTTTTCTGGTAAAGATGACCCAAATACACCCAAATACATGCTGTAGTAGATTGGAAAATAATGCAAAGTTTCAAGTGTGGAAAATAATGGTATGAAAGAAATTGTGGTGCACCACGAAACTAGGAAACGTAGAATTAAGTCTAAATAATTATTTTCAGAGGTTTTCAATGTGTGTCCAAAAGATTCTTACATTACTGTTTATATAATATAAATATAATAATTTAATATTAATATGCATATATCAACAAAGATTTCAAAAATAAGAGAGAAATAAGAAAGAAAATAAAACGGACATAAATTATCATTTTTATAAAAGCTATTGCATTGGTTCTTTTTCATTATTGACACTGGCAATTAGAAAAATGTGAGTTTAAATATTCTTAAGTAAAAAAAGGATAGATGACACAGCTTACTTGAATTTGGATGATGTGTATAATGGGCTTCATTGAGCTTTTTAATTCTGAGTATGTTTTAAAATTATCATGCTAAAATAACACAAAAGTGGTCACCAAAAAGCTCCTTATATAATGCAACAACTGGGTGTGTAATGCAACAGAGAAATAATTCAAGTGTTACTACTCTAATTAAATGACAGGTGCGAGGTAAACATTTTTGCTGTGGTTAAAATGTATTTTAATAACTAAAAAGCAACCACAACTTACATTAAGAAGCAGAATCTAAAGTATCCATATTACAGAACTACAAAAGACACCAAATAGCCAAAGCAATCTTGAGAAAAAAGAACAAAGCTGGAGGCATCACCACTTCCTGACTTCAAACTATATTACAGAACTATAGCGATCAATATAATATAGTACTGGCATAAAAACAGACAGGTACATCCTCAAAATAGGGAGACCAGAAATAAACCATTACATATATAGTCAGTTTTTGACAAAGGAACCAAAATTATGGAATGGAGAAAGGATATTCTCTTCATTAAATGGTGACGGAAAAATTGGATAGCCACATACAAAAGAAAGAAACTGGACCCTATCTTATACCATACATAAAATCAACTAAAAATAGGTCAGTCTTGAAATTAAGACATGAAAGCTTAAAGCTCTTAGAAGAAAACATATGGGGTAAGCTCCTTGACACTGGTCTTGGCAATGATTTCTTTGGATTTGGCATGAAAATCAAAGGCAATAAAAGCAAAAATAAGCAAGTAGGACTACATCAAAACAAAAAACTTCTGCACAGCAAAGAAAATCATCAACAAGATGAAAAGGCAGTCTATGGTATCAGAGAACATATTTGTGGACCAAATATCTGATAAGGGGTTAATATCCCAAACGCAAAATGAACACATAAAACTCAATAGCAAAAAAAAAAAAAGAAAGAAAGAAAGAAAGAAAAAAGATTAAAAATTGGGCAAAGGACCTGAATAAGCATTTTTCCAAAGAAGACATACAAATGGCCCACAGGTACATGAAAAGGTGCTCAACGTCACTAATTATTAGTGAAATGCAAATCAAAAGCACAGTGAGATATTACCTCATACCTGTTAGGATGGCTATTATCAAAAAGACAAGAGATAACAAATGCTGGTGAGGATGTGGAGAAAAAGGAACCCCTTGTACACTGTTGGTAGGAATGTAAACTGGTGCAGCCATTGTGGAAAACAGTATGGAGGTTCCTCAAGAAAATAAAAATAGACCTACTATAGGATCCAGAAATCCCTCTCCTGGCTATATATCCAAAGGAAATAAACCATTTCTCAAAAATGATATCTGTAGCACCATATTAATTGCAGCATTGTTTACACACTAGAATGTTATTCAGCCTTTATAAAGAGGAAATTCTGTCTTGACAACATGGATGAATCTAGAAGACATTATGTTAAGTGAAGTAAGACAGAAAAAGACAAGTACTACATGGTATCACTTATCACTTGTGTAGAATATGAAGGAAAAAATGTCAAACTTACAGAAACAGAAAGTAGAAAAGTGGTTGCCAGGGGCTGGGGGCGAGTAGGTAAGTTAGTAAAAGGGTAAAAACTTTCAGTTATAAGATGAATAAGGTATAAGGATCTAATGTATAGCATGGTGACTATAGTTGATACCACTGTATTATAAAATTAAAATTTGTTAAGAAAGTAAAATGTAAGTGTTCTCACCAAAAAGAAAAAAAAAAGGTAAATATGTGATGTGATGGATTTGTTATTAAACTCGAAGTGCAAAATCCTTTCACAATGTACACGTATATCAAGTCATAATATCATACACTTTAAATATCTTACAAATTTATTTATCAATTAAACCTTAATAGAGCTAAAAATATAAAGTATATATTACTAGAGAAAAGTGCAGAGAAAACATGCCTTAATAGCAAAAGACAGGAGGGGAAAAGCTTACCTTAAAAAATAAACAAAAAAAAAAACAGGAAAGCAAAGAGGATGATAGAATTAAGACCACACTTAGACACTAATTGTAAAAATATATGAATAGTTTAAATTTCTCAATTGAAATTTGAGAAAAATAAAAAAACTAGCACTTGCTATTTTACAAATACATTTATAAAATAATGGTAGACAAAGTTTAAAAGTAAAAGGATGAACAGGTAAGTGTAACCAAAAGAAAGAACAGGCAGGCATGATTAACATCACTGAAAGAATTAAAGTGCAAATAATTAAAACAATAACAAAGGGTCTAACATGCAAATAATAAAATCGGCAATAAATACATATATATGATATTCACAAAAGATATCTAAATGACCATTCCATATCTGAAATAATGTTCACTTCTACATATCTCATTGGAATGTAAATCTCTACACCTATTCTAGAGGTTAATTTTGGGGGAAAAATTTCCCAAGCTTTAATAATATATATAGTCTTTGACTCAAGAGTTCCTTTACTAGGAAAATCATCAACAAAATGAAAAGGCAAACTATGGTATGGGAGAAAATATTTGTGGACCAAATATCTGATAAGGGGTTAATACCCAAAATAAAAAATGAACACAGGGCTTCCCTGGTGGCGCAGTGGTTGAGAGTCCACCTGCCGATGCACGGGACACGGGTTCGTGCCCCGGTCCAGGAAGATCCCACATGCTGCGTAGCAGCTGGGCCTGTGAGCCACGGCCGCTGAGCCTGTGTGTCCGGAGCCTGTGCTCCGCAACGGGAGAGGCCGCAACGGTGAGAGGCCCGTGTACCATTAAAAAAAAAAAAAAAAGAACACATACAACTCAATAGCAAAAAACAAAAAAGCCTAAGGAAATAATCATGAATGAATACAAAGGTTTGGGTGAACAGATGTTCACATAAGCTCATTGTTTATAATAACAATAAATTGGAAACATCTAAATATTCAACAAGAGTCTTCTTAAGTATAATGTCCTTTGAAAGAAATATGATGAAATATTATTCAATCTTTAAAAATTATAATTTAGAGAATATGTAATGACAAGACAAAATGTCCCCAGTATATTAAGCTTATAAAACAGATGCAATGGGGAAACAAGATGTAAAATGTGTGTGCGTGTGTGTGTGTGGTGTGTGTGTGTGTATGTATGTGTATATATATATTATATACATGTATATGTGTGTGTGTGTGTGTATGTATATACACACACACACACACACAAACACATACCTAAAACAATGTGGCGATGATAATATATCTAAATTCTAGTGGATATGCTTTTCATACTTCTTCTCACATCATGTTACTTAATTTGTTACCTTTCACCCACCATACACCCTTGGAACCTCAAATCCCTGCTATGCAGAATATCAGATGACAAATTATTGCAAACATGGTGAAGGAAGTGTCATAGATCTCAGATCAAGACTGAGAAGTTAACATTCTCTTGCTCCACTGAGAGTTTTAGCATTTGCACAGCCCCGTCTCCATTTTCCCTCCTTTTACCAAATTTAGGTGGGAAGAAAGAGATGAAAATAATTTGTATTAAACCTAAAATCATTAAGAGATCCTTGAATTTAAATGAGATTATTAGGAATATATGTGTATTTTTCTTCATCAGGCAAATAATTTACTTGCATACAGAAAATAAATGAAGTTGGATTTCTTACGTACCCATATTTTTCAAAGAGGAAATTATACTTGCAACAATAGAACATACTTACTGGCAGCTATTTTGAAAAATAACCATATATTAAAATTTTTTGTTAAAAGTGTGGCATTGTTTTACACTTTTAGGATCTTTGTGATATCTTTAGCAAGGATAGTTGGATTCTTAATTTTTTTTTTTCTGCAGCCAATCTATAGAGTAGTTTTCTGTTGTTGTTGAAGTATCTGAAGAAAATCTGTTTTTCCCATAGATAGTAATTGGAAAAGGGAGGAGAATTTTCAGATAATTGCAAATACTCTTCTTTGATACTACACCAAAACCTGACAAGTATTTGTTTCTAAAAAGTTATTTGGAATGTAGAATCTGAAATCATACCAATCGACTTTTCTTACCCCATCATATTAAAATCACTAGTTTTTCTTACACTTTATTCAAACATGACTTTGTAACTTCAAATATTCATCATTTGGGAAACAGATCATTGACTTATGTAGCTCTTCCAAAGGTTGACATGTTTAATTATATGTTATCAAAAAGTCACATTCATTAATGTCCTCACCAATTTCATCAGAAAAAGTGTTTAAAGTTTTGGGAAACTACAAAATCATGGTGGTAGATAAAAGTTTTCCAAAATCCTCATTTTCTTTTGACAGCTCTAATTTTATCACAATTACTATCACTTGTTTTTCTCAAAGTGACAGGTTTATTTTATTCCTTTTCCAGGAAACATTTGCCCAATATCCAAGTCAGAAGAATAGTAGTTTGTTGGTCAGTCATTATTTTGAGTAAAGATAACGTTCCATGGTGTTATCTGAGGTCATTCTAGAAGGAATACTAGGAGTATAATTAGCCTTAAAGAATGAAAAGAGCATTTGAAGTAGAGGACTGAGAAAAGACAGAAAAGCACTGAAATGTGTGGTATCCTGTGGATCCTGTATTTATACTATTTTATCTGGAGCATGGGACAGATGATAAGAGCAATGTTGGTAAGAGCTGGAGGTAGAGGAGATTTTGTGAACAATTAGAGAATCTTGAATCCTTGTTAAAAATTTAATCTGCTAATTATTTAACTTATTGGTCCACAACTACTCTATTAAGGACAGGAATAAAGACGCAGATGTAGAGAATGGACTTGAGGACACGGGGAGGGGGAAGGATAAGCTGGGCCGAAGTGAGAGAGTGGCATTGGCATATATACACTACCAAATGTAAAACAGATACCTAGTGGGAAGCAGCCTCATAGCACAGGGAGATCAGTTCAGTGCTTTGAGACCACCTAGAGGGGTGGGATAGGGAGGGTGGGAGGGAGACGCAAGAGGGAGAAGATATGGGGATATATGTATATGTATAGCTGATTCACTTTGCTATACAGCAGCAACTAACACAACATCGTAAAGCAATTATACTCCAATAAAGATGTTTAAAAAACCGCATTATAAGTCATAAGAGATGGTAATATGTCTTTTGCATACTCAGCAGTATATTTCATATCTTTATTTAGGATTACAACATATTTTCTTGATACAGCTTGCACAGAGAGGCATTATAATATTATGTCTGATCTCCTACAAGCCTAAAATTCTTTTTGATAATTAGAAACATTTTTTCTCCTTGGCTTATTGGGTTTTCTAGAGATAAGTAGCATCAACACACATTTCACCTAAAGTCTGAAAAGGCAGTTCTCAGAAATAGCTATCTAGACTCATCTTCTTGCAGTTACTTAAAATGGGACACTGAATTTGAAGTTTTTCAGCCTATAGCTTGTTCTGGAAAACAGTGCCTACATTTTTACTTAGATTCTAGGGAGCTTTCTCAGTAGTTTTTCAACATTAATATTTAGCTCTGACATCGCCTTAACAAGATGAGTTGAAGATAAAGAAAATATCAAAGTGTGCAAAAAATTCTTTGCTGTTTAAAGTATTTCTAACTCAGTCTAAACTTCTCCAACAGCTAAATGCTTTCTTTTTGTGATTGTTGGATCAGATAGGAGTTTTATCCAAACTATTTATTCTAATCAGCAGTTGGAGGAGAAGAATGTTAAATAAACGATCTTATTTTGATTGTTTCTCTGGATGTTTACCAGGCTGTTGACAAAACCCAGAGAATGTTTAATGACTTGATGGGGGAACTTGAAACAGAAGTGGGAACTGCTCTCAAGGAGACTCATTTGCTATTTTTTTTTTCAGTGCAACAAAAGGAAAATGATGACAGGCCACCTCTTGGTACCCAGTTTGAATTAGAAAATTCATCATGCTCCTTGTCGAGAGTTCAGTTCTCTCACATCGAATTGAATAAACATTCTCAATGAAAGCCAGAAAGACAGAGATAAAATTCATATGTCTTTAAAAAGAAACTTTACACAGGGGATCGAAGGGGATAGGCCTTCCAAAGTCTCACACATGGACTCAGGCAAGGTTGCTCTTGTGCCAAGACATAAGGCCTGTGGCCTCAGCACTGCGTTATGACTGAAACCCTACAGTCACAAACTCAAGAGTTATCTCCTAGGAATGTGCTGATAAATAAGCTGTTATAATATTAACCAAGGAAACAGTTTGGATGCCTAGCCATTAAAGGAATTACCAAGTTATTTAACTTTAAATCCTTATTAGTCTTTTTATATCTTGGGTAACACTAATTCCCTAAAGTATGCTATTTAAAGCTTAGAGAAAATGCATCCTCGAGGACCGACTGCCAACAAAGAAGCTGTTTTCAACATCTGGGAAGAAAAATCACCACTAAATATAGATCATTGGGTCAACTTGATTTGGGAAATGGTGAAATTCAAAAACGTGAGTTACAACATTGGCACGGGCTTGCTGGCTTCAGGGGAACTAACTTAGAATTCATTCCTGGATCCGCATGCTGACTAAAAAAGTACAGATGTGACTGGTGTGTCATTTTCCTAATTGCCAGTAGAAGTATGAAAATATATTAGTGGACCAATCATTTGCCTCGTTGTCTTCTTGATTTATTTCATTTTTCTCCCACTGATACAAAATCCAACCCAAGTAAATTATTCATTATTTCCTTTCTAAATAACTTCATCCATTACCACACAGAACTTAAAATTTGTATTGAGTTGCTGCTCTCTTTTTAAAACCTTAATTAAAGCCAAGATCAAATTTCTTTAGACCAAGGATATGAGCATCATTTTGATGCCACTCCAGATGTTCTTACTCAATTATTTAATAAGGACACTTCAATCATCTTATTTTTTCAATCAGCTGTCATTTAATCATCTTCTAATGCAGATTTTGCTCTCACTATTACTGAATGTTTCCTTTTACTACTCATTTAAGCTTCTCTAAAGGATAGTCAACTAGCCTCAATTACCATTCACTCCTAATCTATTGTAATAATGCCCCAAGCCAACAACAACTCAGTCAAAACTGTGCTCATTAACAATAATGACTTCCTCATTGCCCAATCCAGCGATGATCTGCTGTACCGAGCACACTTTATTATTCACTCCTTCTTGACATGACATTTCTTGAAATGATTCTTGGTTATATTTGTTTTGCACTCACTTTTTCTTCTGTCTCCTGTTTGGACACCTGTTTTATTCCACCAGCTTCTAAATTTTGAGGATCTCCAGGATTATATTATCTGCTCACTGAATTTCCCACTCTTTGTCTTTTCTGTAGTTGATAATTTTTGTTCTCACTCTCTCCGCCTCTCTCTCTCTCCCTCTCTCTCACACATACACACACACACACACACACACACACACACACACACACACACGCGCGCGCGCGCACACACACAGACACACACTGCCAGCCAGAATTCCTCTGTTAAAGCAACAGCAACAGTCTTCTTATCCAGCTGTATCCTGCATATATCCCTTTGGCTTTTACATAAGTAACTCAAATTCAACATGGGCAAAGTTAAACTTTCCCACTGACATTTCTTCTCTCAGTATTCACTAACTCTATTGACGGCACCACTAGTTTTAGAAACTCAAAGAGTTTTTAGAACTTGCCCATTCCCTTCCCACCATCCCAGTACCAATCAATCTTGCACTCCTGACAGTTTTATATCTCAAGTATTTGCTTAATCTCTCCTTTCCCTCCCATCCCAACCACAACTTTCCTAGACTGGGCTTCCATCACCTTTTTATTGGATGACTCTAACAGCCTCCTATTTGGTTTTCTGCCTCCAATACTGTTTTCTGTGTTTTTAAAAAATTATCCCCCATATTGTAGTCAGCAAAATCTGAAACAAAAAATCTGATCCCCTTCTACCCTAATAGCTATTAATGTGTTTGTGGAGCTTATGGTAAAACAAGGTACAAGAACCAAAATATATAGGATATTTAAGTACCTAAAGTTAGGAGTTTGGGTTTATTTCTATATAATAGAAAAACCAAAACAGATACCAGAGTTGCTTCAAGAGAGAGAATTGTATTTCTATTTCACATAAACAAGTCTGGAGTTCAGCAGATTTAGGCTGATATGGAGGTTTCACAGTGTCATTAATGACCAGGGATCCTTTTTCTTCTTCCTCTACCATGTTGAGCACAAGATTTCCATTCTCAAGATCACTTTATGATTGAAGATGCTTGCTAGAGCTCCAGCCATCCTATCTGTGCCAGGCAGCAGAAAGAGAAGATACAGAGTAAGGTGAGGAAAGGAAAAGCATCTCAAACAACTTCTAAGGATTTTTTCTGAAAGTGACACCCAACAGTAATAGAAAAAAAAATGAGTATTTTATAAGATGGGCCCCAAATAGTGAGATATTTTTATTTATTTATTATATTATTTATATTCTATCATATTATTTCTGTTCTAGTGTCTTATTAAATTATAATAGATAATATCTTATATTCTAGTCACAGAGTTTTCAATAGCAATCTTTTCTCAGTTATTGGTTACATTGCTCCCTCAGAGAATAATTTTGAAGATTCAACTGCATTATGTATAAAATGACAGAACAAAGCATGACCCTTAGAAGACACTAAATTAATATTTTTTTATTGCTAATGACACTTAAAGATAAGAAAAGAACTGGAAGATCTTAGCATGGAAGTTACTTTAAGAATGAATTACCCTGGGTTATTTAAAAGATCTAATCATTTTGTAGATATTTGACCTTCTATTGTTCTTTCTTCTTCTATGCCAGCTAGATCCAAAGGCCTCCCTAGATATACATGACCAGGAAAAGAAAAAGGAACAAAGAGTGGGATGGAAAAGAACACTGGGGCATCAGAAGAGAAGTGAACAAGTAGTCAACTATAACATTCAAGAATAAAAAACTACTGTGGTACCCACTGAAGAAGCCTAGAGCAAGGTAAAGGAAATATAAAATCAAAGCAACCCAAACTCCCTGCTCAAAGTGAACACTTTCAATAAGAGCTTGAGAATCTATTTGATATAGTCTTCTACAAATTGTTCAGGTTCTGAATCACTTAGTGATGTTTTCTGTTAATAGGATATAAATTCATCCTTTCTAACATAAAGGGGCATAAATTAATAATTTATCACATATTAACTAATAGCACTTTCCAGGTTTCCTTACTCAGTGAACTAATATTCTATGGCTATTTTGTTCAAATAGAGCCTCCATTATAAGTTTATTGTGAAGAGTAACATGATTAGAAATATATTATAAGAGTACTAAATTATATATAACATGACTAATACATTGCCAAGTATATTTTAAAATCTTAATAAGTAGTTGTATAATGATAACAAATCTATATCATATTACTACTTATCAATTTGCTTTCTAAGAAAAATGTTTCATAGATGCTGTTATAATAGGATGTTGAGTGGGACTTTTTAAGTTGCTCTGGATTTTATCACTAGAATTGAAAATTAGGGACAAATTGCTGGTCCTGGCACATTCTAAAAAGAACCAGATGTCTTAGAAAATATATAGTGCAGTATTTAAGGGTTAAGAGATTCATTATCTCCAACTTTCAGGTGATGGATAGATAATGATATGATGATAAAATAAAATGTAAACAATATGTGAATATGGGCAGTTGGGAGTTTCCTTCTAATATTCCTTAAATTTTCAGGAAGTTTAGAATTATTTCTGAACTAAAAATCATCAAATATTTTTAAATGCTTTAAAAATTTAGGGATCAGATCCTCTTACAATCTTCTTAGGAAAATACCAGATTAGCTCTGCTACCCCTAAACATCCTGTTATCACCATCTTCCCCACAAGACTTTATGAGCAGAAAGGAAAAGGCATGTTTCATGGTGATGTTTGGGCATAGGAGCCTTTGCTTAAACAAGCTTTACTACCTGAAGAGGTGTCTAAGCCCAAATTGTTTATATCCTCTTTGTCTCCGGACAGAAGCCAATTCCAGAGCAAACCAAAAGACTCACTGAACATCTTACACTTCCTTTTAAACATAAAATACCAGAAACAATAATCTGGCTGTGACCTAATACAACAAATAAATAACTTTACCCTTTGAGGAATGGAATTCATAATTTATTGAATTAAGACTTTAGATTTCTAGATGTTTGCAATTACATTCTAATGTTATTGCTGTAGAATAAGAGAAAATACTTATTTCACTATTAATTCTTTAAACACTCTCACTCTCATGCTCAAAAAATTTTCTGGCTCCTCACTACTTACAATGTCCAGAGACCTGAGCTTGCATTAAAGGCTCTGAGCAACCCAAGGCAGTTGCTCTTGCCTAATATTTCACTATTCCCCACATGAATTATCTACCCCAACCTGTGATTTCCTTCTTCTTACTGTGTCTGGTATTTGTCTTCCCCTTTATATTCCCATAGCTAACACTCTAGCCTATTCCATTATAATCTCACATCTGGATTATTACAACAGCCTACTTAGGTAGTCTTGTCAAAGCTGTTTTCAAACTATACTGCAGGCAACTACCAGATAATTCTTCCTAAAACATGACTTTTTATCATGTCCCCTGTTCAAAACCCATCAGAGACTCCTAATTCTTCAGGACTGAATCATTGTTTAAGATTTTCCCATACCCGACTCAACAGCAACTTGCCAACTTTCTCTATTTTCCAATTAAACTCCATATATAGCTGTTTTGGTGTCCCCTTTCCCCTACAATGTACCTTACACATTCCCAACTTCTTTGTACTATTCTCTAGTTTATTTAGGTCTTTGTTTTTACCTATAAAAATCCTCCACATTTTTCAAGCTTAAGTTTGTTTTTTCTTTCTTTATGTAGACCTCCAGTGAATAACTACTCAGCTAGTAGCTTACATTTATGAAGTTTGTCAAATGTAATTATTTTTCTGCCCATTTGAAAGATAGTATATGTAAAAGTAGTATGGACTCTGGAATAACAGAAGCCCAGGTCTGAGTTCCAGGTCCAACACTTACCACCCGTGAAACAGGGCATACTACCTTACTTTTCTGAGCTTCATTTGTCTCAGCTGTAAAAATGAGTAGAATATTTATAGACTTTAAGTGTGTAGTCTTTTGTTTCCAAATAAAGTGGTCTTATAGAAAGCAGAATTTTACATCTTACACTCTCTATATTGTACAGTGTCTAGAACTGTTCTTAGTAGATGCACACACCCAGAGTCTTCTGGTTCTGTGATCTGTGACTACATAGGGTACATAAAGATTTTCCAAGTAATGCATGGACATGGATAGCTTCAAAAATAGTATGTATTTCCAGATCCTCAACTTCAATCTATATTCTTTCCTAAAGTTGTCTAAGAAATGCCTATAGTCAAGGAATTAATAGCTGTTTTTCTGTTTTACAACAGAAAGATTGATTGAATCTTTCTTTTATTCATAACTCTCGGTGTTCAAACCTCTAGGGAGGTGAAAAAAGAACAATTAAAAATATTCTAAATATTGGTGTTATGACATCAGTGAAAATAAATGACACTACTAGTTAACAAACGTTCTTTGCAGATCAGATGGCTTCAAATTCTTTATAATCAGGAACACTGAAGTAAACTATAATCTAGTTATCCACTTATGGATCATCAAAAATAATTTTAATGATAAATCATCATGTCACTTTCGGCATGTAACACAGAAGATGTACAAAGAATTGAGTGACATGGTTAAAATAAAATTCCCTTCATTTCACTTCTCGTATTTATGCGTACATGACTCCTCAGGGCTTAGTTCTATAAAAATGAAAGATGGTCAGGTAATAAATGTTGAGGCCCTTCTTATCCTAATAATAGAAATATGCATCCAAGGATACAAGAACTAGCTAAAACAAAACAAACAACAACAAAAACTAACAAAATCTATCCATCTCGTTAAGAAATGTGTTTCATAAGAATCTTCTCTTTAAAAAAAATCTTCTCTTTAAATGTTTAATAATTACTTAACAAAATGTGTACTTTATGTTACTTAGAACAATTTTTAGGATAATATCAATAATTATAATAATATGTAGAAAATGCTTTTTAAAATTGAGGATATTATATTCCAGAAAATGAGGAAAAAAACTTATCTTTCAACTTCAGTGTTTACTATTGTGACAGAGAAGTATAATACAGAAGTCAATAAAATAATTCAAGGCTAAAAATATATTACATTATGACACAACAGTCTTTGGTAGAAATTTGCTTCAAAAAGAACTGGTACACACATTTAAAAAAATAGATTATAGAGGATATCAAATCACTACAACATTTATTAAAACACTAAACATTTAAAATAGGAGATTGTTTTAATGCCAAGTTTTACAATATACTAGAAATCCTACCTCTTGCAAAAATAATCAAACATTTGATAAAATATTTATGTTAACTTGAAAATGTGCAAAGATATACATATATTTACTAAATATTTATTTATTTATTTAAATTTTTAAAAATTGACATACAATTAATTTACAGTGCTGTGTTAGTTTCAAGTGCACAGCAAAGTGATTCTTTTCCACTATAGGTTATTACAAGATATTGAGTAAAGTTCCCTGTGCTATACAGTAAATCCTTCTTGTTTATCTATTTTATATATTGTATTGTGTATATTTTAATCCCAAGCTTCTAATTTATCTCCCCCAACCTCCACTACTCCCTTTGGTAACCACCAGTTTGTTTTCTATGCCTGTGAGTTGGTTTCTGTTTTGTAAATAAGTTCATTTGTATCATTTTTTTAGCTTCCACATATAAGTGATATCATATAGTATTTGTCTCTCTCTGTCTGACTAACTTCACTAAATATGATAATCTCTAGGTCCATCCATGTTGCTGCAAGTGGCATTATTTTATTCTTTTTTATGGCTGAGTAACATTCCATTGTATACAGGTACCACACCTTTAACCATTTGTCTGTCAATGGACACTTAGATTGCTTCCATGTCTTGACTATCGTAAATAGTGCTGCTTTGAACATTGAGGTGTATGTATCTTTTTGAATTAGGTTTTGTCTGGATAAATGCCCAGGAGTGGGACTGCAGGATCATGTGGTAGTTCTATTTTTAGTTTTTTCAGGAACCTCCATAATGTTCTCCATAGTGGCTGCACCAATTTACATTCCCATCAACGGTGTAGGAGGGTTCCTTTTTCTCCACACCCTCTCCAACATTTATTATTTGTAGACTTTTAAATGATGGCCATTCTGACTGGTGTGAGGTGATACCTCATTGTAGTTTTGATTTGTATTTCTCTAATACTTAGCGATATTGAGCTTTTGGCCATCTGTATGTCTTCTTTGGAGAAATGTCTGTTTAGGTCTTCTGCCCATTTTTTTTATTGGGTTGTTTGTTTTTTTGATATTAAGCTATATGAACTTTTGGTATATTTTGGAAATTAACCCCTTGCATCATTTGCAAATATTTTCTCCCAGTCCATAAGTTGTGTTTTCATTTTGTTATGGTTTCCTTTGCTGTGCGAAAGCTTTTAAGTTTAATTATGTCCCATTTGTTTATTTTTGTTTTTATTTCCATTATTCTAGGAGACAGATCCAAAAAATATTGCTGCAATTTACGTCAGAATATTCTGCCTATGTTTTCCTCTATGAGTTATATAGTATCCAGTCTTACATTTAGGTCTTTAATCTATTTTTAGCTTATTTTTGTATATGAGATTAGAGAATGTTCTAGCTTCATTCTTTTACATGTAGCTCGTTCTTTGAAAAGATAAACAAAATTGATAAACCTTTAGCCAGACTCATCAAGAAAAAAAAGGGGAAGGCCCAAACCAATAAAATCAGAAATAAAAAAAGAGAAGTTACAACTGACACCACAGACCTGCAAAGGATCATAAGAGACCACCAAGAGCAACTATATGCCAATAAATTGGACAACCTAGAAGAAATGGACAAATTCTTACAAAGGTACAATCTCCCAAGACTGAACAAGGAAGAAACAGAAAATATGAACACCAATTACCAGTTCTGAAATTGAATCAGTAATTTAAAAACTCCCAACAAGCAAAAGTCCAGGACCAGGCGGCTGCACGGGTGAATTCTGCCAAACATTTAGAGAAGAGTTAACACCAATCCTTCTGAAACTATTCCAAAATTACAGAGGAAAGAATACTTCTGAACTCATTCTATGAGGCTACCATCACCTGGTGAAAGACACTGAAGACAACACAAACAGATGGAAAGATATACTGTGTTCCTGGATTGGAAGAATGAATATTGTTAAAATGACCATACTACCCAAAGCAATCTATAGATTCAATGCATTTCTTTTCAAATTACCAGTGACCTTTTTTTTTTTTTTTTTTTTTTTACTAAATTCAAAGAGAGTATTAAAGCAAAAATGTTTAAGGGGTACCATTTAATGCAGCCTACACTTTTTCACAAATTAATCCTTACGATTGGGTGAGAATCTAATATATATATATATGAAAAAACTATATATATATGAAACACAAGAAAGCAAACAGCCTTTTTGGGTAAACTATACTGGTAATCTTTCAATATATAAGTTAACATTAAAAACGAAAGAATGGGGCTTCCCTGGTGGCGCAGTGGTTGAGAGTCCGCCTGCTGATGCAGGGGACATGGGTTCATGCCCCGGTCCGGGAAGATCCCACACGCCGCGGAGCAACTAGGCCTGTGAGCCACAACTACTGAGCCTGCGCGTCTGGAGCCTGTGCTCCGCAGCAAGAGAGGCCGCGATAGTAAGAGGCCCACACACCACGATGAAGAGTGGCCCCCGTTTTCCACAACTAGAGAAAGTCCTCGCACAGAAACCAAGACCCAACACAGCAAAAATAAATAAATAAATAAATAAAGAAAGAAAGAAAGAAAGAAAGAAAGATAGTACAGTTCAACACTCATTTATGGCAAAATGTAACAGAATTTCCCTTTTTCTTTCTACATATATTTGGAAATCTTCTGAATGGAAGAGCTGTCCTTTTCCTCATACACATTTAAAAATTTTTTATTTATATTAGTATGGAGATAAAAATTTTATGTGTTAAAATTCAGTATTATAATTATATAATTTTTTCTCAAGTTTCTTCTTCTTGGCTGTTGGGAATGAATGACTTCAGGTTTGCTCCTGTGAACTTTTGATTCTTTTTTCAAGCCAAGATAATTTTGCAAAAGAACAAAGTTGGAGGACTTATACTACATAACTTCAAATATAATAAATATATAAATCAAGAAAGAAAAAACAGATTGCCCCAAAATGAACACATACACACATGTGGTTAATCAATGTTAACAAATATGTTAAAGTAGTAATAAGAAAAGATTTTCTTTCCAACAAATGGTGCTGGTACAACTAGATATCCATTTGAAAAATATATACCTCAACTCTTACCCTACACTATATATGCGCAATTAATTTTTAATTGGATTATAATAGATGTAACCATAGAAGTTAAAACTATAATACTTCTAGAAAAATAAGATAGGAGAAAATGTTTGTGAGCTTGGGGTAGGAAAAGGGTCTCTTGAGACTGAAAAAGTAAGAATCATAAAAGAAGAAAATCAATGATTGGACTTCACTGAAGTTAAAAACTTCTGCCCTTCAAAAGACATGATTAAGAATGACAGAGACATGGAGGGTTTTCCTGGAGGCTCAGTGGTTAAGAATCTGCCTGCCATTGCAGGGGTCACAGGTTCGAGCTCTGGTCTGGGAAGATCCCACATGCCACGGGGCAACTAAGCCCATGCACCACAACTACTGAGACTGCGCTCTAGAGCCCATGAACCACAACTACTGAGCCTGCATGCCACAACTACTGAAGCCCGTGTGCCTAGAGCCTGTGCTCCACAACAAGAGAAGCCACCGCAATGAGAAATCTGCACACTGCAACAAAGAATAGACCCCGCTCACCACAACTAGAGAAAGCCCACGTGCATCAATGAAGACCCAACGCAGCCAAAAATAAATAAATAGCATAAATAAATTTTAAAAAGAAAAGAATGACAGAGACTTGGAGAAAATGTTTACCATACATATTTCTTTTTCTTTTTTTTTTTTTTTTGGCTGCGTTGGGTCTTTTGTTGCTGCGCACGGGCATTCTTTAGTTGCAGCAAGGGGGGCTCTTCACTGTGGTGTGCAGTCTTCTCATTGCGGTGGCTTCTCTTGTTGTGGAGCACAGGTTCTAAGTAGGTGGGCTTCGGTAGTTGTGGCATGCGGGCTCAGTAATTGTGGCTCGCGGGCTCTAGAGCGCAGGCTCAATAGTTGTGGCACACAGGCTTAGTTGCTCCGTGGCCTGTGGGATCTTCTCAGACCAGGGATTGAACCTATGTCCCCTGCATTGGCAGGCGGATTCTTAACCACTGAGCCAGCAGGGAAGTCCCACAATACATATTTCTGACAAAGGCTTCTAGAATGTATAAAAATTCCTACAACTTAATAAGAAGACAATCCCTTTTAAATGAACAAAATATTTAATAAATTTTTAATAAAAGATATATATGAAAGAACAATAAGCACATGACAGTTTGCTCATGAGTTATTAAAATCACAATAAGATACACTATACATCCACTAGAAGGGCTAAAATTAAAATGACTGGCAGGAATTCTGCTTCTGCCCATGAAGGATTAACTGCTACAGGCACTGCCTTCTCAATGTAAACAGAAAACTGGACAAAATATTTGCAACAAGTGTTTCCAGACATTGAACAACAGATAGCAGAGACCTAGGATCCCTGACAGAAAGGAAACAAACAAGGTCAGTCCTATAAATGCTCCAGTGTACTTCCTGGAAGAAATTTCCAGGCCTCAGGGTAGGAAGGATGAGCCCAAATGGAGCCTGGTGGCCTTCTGGATTGCAGATTTAACAAGACAGACATCAGAGTCTAGAGAAACCAAGGTGGCAGGAATTTGTGAATCAGAATAAGAAAGAGAAGGAAGCTGTAAAAAAGGAGAGCCTTTTCTTTAGAAATGTACAGCTGACTCTAAAAGTTATATGGAAATCAAAGGACATAGAATATGCTAATCAATTTTGCTGGTGTAAAAGCCAAAGTCATCATACAACAATTTAAGAATTTAATAAAGCTACAGTAATCAAGACTTGTGATACTGGCATTAAGGGTATACAAACAGATCAATGAAACATAACAAGGAGTCCAGAAATGCATATATGAACTGCCGATTTTTGTCAAACGTGTCAAGATAAGTGAAGGATTGAAGGACAGAGCTTTTAACAAACAGATGATGAAACAACTGAATATCCATACAGAAAATGAATGAAACCTTACCTCACACTTCAGAAAGATTGAAGACCTACATGTGAGAGCTAAACCTATACAACTTCTAGAAGAAAACAGTAGAAAATCATCATAACCTTGCGGTAAGCAAAGATTTCTTAGGATTTCTAAAGCTGATCCGTAAAAAAAAAAATCATAAAATGAACCTCATCAAATCAAACGTTTTTACTTTTAAAGGGAAACTATTTTTAAAAAATGAAAAGGCAAGCCACAAACTGAGGAAAATATTTACAAAACAATGATCTGATAAATGTCTTATATCTAGTACAAAGAACATACAACTCAATAAGACAAAATAAAACATCATAAATGGGCTAAAGATGAACAGACATTTCACTGAAGAAGATATAAAAATGACAAATAAGCACATGAAAAGATACTTAGATTTCCCACATCAATAGGGAAATGAAAACTAAAATCTCAGTGAAATACTATTACCCATCCACTGCAGTAGGCTCATATCTAAGAAACACTGGCTTAATCCAATGTCATAAAGCTTTTCTCCTATGTTTTGTTCTCTAAGTTTTATATTTTTAGGTTCAAATTTAGTTCTATGATCCATATTGAGTGTATATATATATGTATATGCATATATATACATACATATATATATGATGTGAGGTATGGGTTGACATTTACCTTTTGCATAATGATAGCCAATTGTTACAGCACCTTGTGTGTTTCCTTTTTCCACTGAATTGCTTTTGCATGTTTGCCAATAATCAATTGTCCATATATGTGTGATTCTATTTCTGGGTGCTTTATTATATTTAATTCACTTATTTGTCTACTTTGATGCCAGTACCACACTGTCTTGATTACCATAACTTTAGAGTAAGACTTAAAATCAAGTGTTAGTCCTTCAACTAGTTCATTCTTTTCAAAAGTTGTTATGGCTATTCTAGGTCATTTCTATATAAATATTTTAATCAGTTTGTCATTTTCTACAAAAATAGTTTGCAGAAATTTTGGCTGTGATTTCTTTGAGTCTATGAATTAATTTGGGAAGAATTTACATATTAAAATATTGAGTTCTTCAACTCCTGTTCAATGTATGTTTCTCAATTTATTTAGACTTTCTTTAATTACTTCCAGCAAAGCTTTGTAGGTTTTGTACAGGTTAGCACACCTTTTGTCTGATTTATAACTAATCTTTTCATACCCTCCTTGGGTGTGTGGGGCATCATCAATCCAGACATCCAAACTCAGTCTTGTTGGGGGTACATTCTGTTTCTGTGGGGTGGCCACAATAAGAGGGAACATGACCACTTCCTTCAGACAAAACATTGAAAAGAGCATCACCCTTCTAATTCAAGCAGAAAAATTGTTGAAGAAGGGTTCCAACCGGCCTGGCTTATTTTATATATGCAACTCTGACTCTATCTTTCAGTAGTGCTTTTGGCAGTAAAACAGAAAATAACTTCATAATAGTGGCTTAAGATGCAAATTATTACATATAGAGTGGATAAACAACAAGGTCCCACTATATAGCACAGGGAACTATATTCAGTATCCTGTAATAAACCATAGTGGAAAAGAATTTTTAAAAAGTAGTGGCTTAAACAACTGGAGGATCATGAATTCGCCCAATAACAAAACCAAGAGAACATAGTCAATCGCCAGACAAATGACTCAAAATCCTAAGCTCTCTCCATTTTTCTGTTCCAACATCCTCACCGTTGGCTTATGCCTTCATTGCTTTCTGGTTACAGAATGGATGCTGCATCTCCAGGTATTACATCTGAATTTCAGGCTTGTAAGAAGAGAACAAATACTCAAAAGGACAAGCCAACTGAGTCTGTTCTTTCTTACTGGGGAAGCAAACATTTCACAGAAGTACTATTCAGCAAATATACATCTCATTGACCAGAAATGGATTGCATGGGTACTTTTAGCTCACAGGAGATTGGGAAAAAGATTATTTCATATTTTCCAAACTCTGTGATGGAGTCAGGAAGAGAAGAAATGGATTATATTTGAGTAGTGGAGCCAAACCACAATGTCTGCCATACTGACAAGTGCTTTGCCTGGAGGATAGAAATGTGCTGTTATTCCAGCCTGGGTTATGAGCCTATGTCTACAGTTAGGGAGAGCACAATCTATCTTCACAAGAAAAAGTTTAGGGCATGACTAGGTTGACAGAAACAATGGTATCAAAGACTCACAGAATTAAGGCAAATCTCTGTAGTTTTTCTCTTGGAATAATGGCAATTGGGTTGAGTGCTCAAGAGCATTCCCCTTTATTTAAATTAGATTAGAGGCAGAGTTTATTTTAGAATGACACATATTATCCACTATAAGACCTAATGAGGTTTCTCTAGAGAAGAAGCACTGTGTATGGAAAAATTAAGAACATGAGTCTGAAGCCAGAGACCTGTGTTCAAATTCTAGCATATCTATTAACTGGATTTGTCACAGTCAATTACTTAACTCTTGGAAGCCTCAGTTTCCACATCTATAAAATTGGGATAGTTACACTCAATGCCCATAGTATTAGGGGGAGATTAAATGGGATAACTTATATATAGCACCTAGTTTCTACTTCCCATTTAAAAATGTCCATTTTCTTCCTTATTGCCTCTTTCTTCTATTTTTCCCTTTTATTTATTCTGATGAGGTTTTTTTTTTTTTTTTCCCTGTGCGCGGGCCTCTAACTGTTGTGGCCTCTCCCATTGCGGAGCACAGGCTCCGGACGCGCAGGCTCAGCGGCCATGGCTCACAGGCCCAGCCGCTCCGCGGCATGTGGGATCTTCCCGGACTGGGGCACGAACCCGTGTCCCCTGCATCGGCAGGCAGACTCTCAACCACTGCGCCACCAGGGAAGCCCTATTCTGATGAGTTTTAAAGCATCTTCCCAAGCTCTTATCTGTGCTCTTCCCCAAATGACTCCTTAAATGCCCAGCTTGGTGCAGATTTTCAGAAGTTTGCATATTTGTGAAAGAGCCATGGAAGCATACATGTCTCACCAAATGACCCTAACTTTCCCAGGTCTAACCAAGACATAGTGTTGGAAAGCCCTCCTCAGCCCAGCTGCGTTTAGGATATGAAAATCTTTATGACTCTGAGATTGATTAGCACAGAGTATAGGTCAACTCCATTAAATCTACAGAAAAGCCTTCCCTGATTCCCTAGTCAATTCACACATTTTATACACCCTCATATTAACATGTATCTCTCTTTACTAGTACTCACAGCAATTCTAATTTTGTATCTGTGGGGCTGTTTTTAAATTTAGATCTGTCTCTCTGAAGGAAGGGACAGTATCTTCTTCTGCTTACTACTATACCCTAAATGCCTAGGCCTGAGACAAAGATGGAGAATACTTCAGAAGGAATCAAGTACCTTTTCTGACTTTTCCCTAAAATACACTGTCACTTGTACCCTTCCCACAATTTGATTTATCAACACTAACTTGGATTCTAGGACTTAGAAAGCTGCATTTGTGTCCAAGACACCAGAAGTTAGGTTTCTTTACCACTACCAACGTAAGGTTTTCTTTCCAATTATTCACTCCCCAATTTATCCATTCACTTACTGAAATAATCTTAAAGGAGAAAATATCCCATGCAGCACTCATTTTTATTTTCATAAATGGCAGTATCAATTCACAAAAAGTGGGGATTGCGGTGAAAGGCTCTAAACATGCTTTTCCACTCAAGCTGATGGACTCTAGTACAGTCTACAGGTGAATGGACATTTCCTGTTCTATAGCCACAGAAGCATGGGAATGCAAACTCATGATTGCGTGTTGGGCTCTTGGATTCAGAGTTTAGTCCTCATAAGAGCTGTGCTAAGAGGTTTCTGCACTGTCTGCCGCCTCCCATTTGGAAACCCATTAGACTTTTTCCGTTAGTGTTTTTCTTCTTTTTGAAGTGCTGTAATTCAGCCTCAGTGTGTGGTCTGGCTTTATTCTCACTAGAGCAGAGGCTCAAAAAACTGAGCCAAACTGTGGTGGGCCAATGATAAAAATTGCTTCTATTTTCCATTTTAACAACAATTGTTTTTACTTTAACAACTTTGAGACTGGAACTTTCTTAGTGGAGGGAGAGTGGAATTTGGGATATCCATGAATAAAAAATAACTAAAATTAAAGAAATAAATCTATGGGAAGTGGCACACAAGACGAAAAATGATTATATGTCACTAACATTTCTTCTAAATCTTGATTTACTTTTTTGAGAAACTGTTTCTATGTGACTTTTCAGGAGTCATCAAATTGGTATTTGCTACAATTTTGCCACCACAAACCCACTTTCTCTGCTTTGTAGGGTACTATACTTCCTTTAAGATTCTAATCTGGCCTTGAATTTATGTCTTTCCGTAGTCAGTCCATTCTTGAATCTGAACCAACTCCCTGACCATGAATACAGCACTTTTTGAATAAATTAATGGGAGAAATGTCCACATTTAAGACCTAGTGCTGTATTCATGGCCTTTCTGGTTACCCATAATTGGATGATTACAGAAGAGAAATCTGTTGTAGAATGTGGAATGTGATGCTTCTCTCACTATGTTGAAACTCATGTTCATAATATAAGTTATGTAATAATTGTGATTATGTAATAATAAACGTAGTAGATGCAGGAAAAAACATGTAGCTATGAACTGAAATTCAACATGACACTCTAATGTTGAAATGTTAGACAAACCATTAGTTTTTACTGCCTTAATTTTTTGTTTTTTTTGCGGTACGCGGGCCTCTCACTGTTGTGGTGTCTCCTGTTGTGGAGCACAGGCTCTGGATGTGCAGGCTCAGCGGCCATGGCTCATGGACCTAGCCACTCCGCAGCATGTGGGATCTTCCCGGACCGGGGCACAAACCCGTGTCCCCTGCATCGGCAGGCAGACTCTCAACCGCTGCGCCACCAGGGAAGCCCCTGCCTTAATTTTTAAGATCTCCTAAATGGGATAATAATTGCTGTCTCCACCTATGTTAAAGAATTAAAGAGTTATTGTCTATAATGTGTTCTAAAGTCATTTGGGCCCAGATGCACTGCTTTTTATAATAAAATTAGAAATAAATAATCAACTTTATTCATTTTTTACTATGGAGCTCAATATTCAATTTAGGCTGAATTCAGAAGATTTAAAACACTATCACTTTTCCTATCATTTTGTAAGAACAATTTGTCCACAACTCACATTCACCCTATTTGTATTAATTATACCCACAGATTCTGAGGTTGTGTCTTTTTTCCTGCATGGTTGATATATTACTCTGTCCCTCAGGATCTTTAATTCACTTTGAATCTATGCTTTGAATTGGAATCTCTCTTTCAATCATTATTTGTAGGTGTTTATTTCATTTTTTCATTTCTCAATATTGATGTATTTATTCAAGTCACATTGATTAAACACATTCTATTGCAAGGCTTGGAGATATACTAAACATAAGAAACTCAAAGTCCCTGCTTTTGAGTACTTTATATTTGGGGTAGGAATAGGTGAAGTTATGAAGAAAAACAAGAGAAAATCCTGGATAGAGAGTGATAAGATGGATTATGACCTCCCTAAGAAGGTAACATTTGTGAAGACCTGGGGGAAGAGCATTCCAGGCAAAGGGAAGAGTAAGACGAAAGGCTGAGAAGGAGCAAGGGGAGAGAGGCAAGGACAGAATGCCTGAGCGTTAGGCAAGGCCTAGATCCTATACGGCCTATAGAAATAATGGGAAGTTAGGATTTTAGGCAGAGTGTGACCTGATTGGAGGGTTTGAATAAAGGAAACTTCTGTGGTGTTAGTTTCTAATACTATAATGGCCTATCTGTCTCTTTGAAAGGATCAGGAAAAATCAATTAATGAGTATCTATTAAAAAAATGAGTATGTATTGAAGGTTTTCTTTATGCAGGACATTAGGCTCATCTTTGTGAGGAAATAAAGTATACAATTAGAAGCCTGGCCTCTAGAATCTTACTGAGTATTCAAGCAGATGAATTATAAACAGATAAACAGAGGTGGGAAAGGGAATTGGAAGCAGGTGGTCAAAAGGCACAAACTCCACTTATAAATAAGTATTAGGGATGCAATGCACAATGTTATGACAGTTAACACTTCTGTATGATACTGATACATATTAAAGTTGTCAAGAGAATACATCCTATGAGTTTTCATCACAAGGAAAAAAAGATATATTTTGTTCTGTTTGTTTTAGACTTTTTGGATCTATTTGAGATGGTGGATGGTCATTAAACTTACCATGGTAATCATTTCTTGATATATGTAGGTCGAACCATTATGCTGTACACCCCAAGCTCATGTAGTGCTGTGTGTCAATTGTATTTTAAGAAAATTGGGGGAAAATGCCTTACATCAGGAGACTACACATGCCATATTAATGGTATGGAATGAAAACCCATATTTCCCCTCCTTAAAGAGCTGATACCTCCTTAGGAGGATATAATGGTCACAGGTAAGGCAAATTATGACAGCATAAGGTTACCCCATTCTATCTGCAAAGAATTTGAAAACAGGCACATCGGTGAGGACCAGAGCACTAAGGAGATAGTTACTGGAGAAAGAAGGCTTGAGTGGGGCATGAACAATAAGCAGAGATCAGAGAGAGAGGCAGAAAAAGAAGACATAACAAAATTTAATATGTAGAAACCATGGGGCAGGGAGGATTCTGGACCAGCAAGAGGGGAGAGAGGGATGTTCTTGAGAGCTGCAAGACATAAGATCGGACAGGCAGAGAACAGTTTCTGCCTTCAAAACCACACAGACTTTTAAAAATTTATTGTTGAAAATGTCAGAATTTGTTCAGAGGAGTCATGAAAGCTATACGTAAGGAAGACTAGAGTGGCAGTAGTTTGAAGAAAAGTGTTTTTGAAGTAATGTATCACAATCTTTATATTTTACTTATATAAAAACAGGAGCCCAAAAAGTAAACTTATTTTTTCAGGTGTTCACGGCACGCGAGGATCAAGGAAGGGAAGAGAGAGAGAGAGAGATGCGAGTAGGTGGTTGAAACCAAAGACAGGACAAGTTTATACAGCTTAGTTTAGGGTGATAGCAGTACACTGATCCAAAAGGGAATGGTTTAAATGAATGCATAATAAAACATATACAATTTATTTACACCATGCATAAAGATATTTTTACTTTTTTATGGAAATGTAACTCATGTACGGTAACATACGCCCATTTGACATGCACAGCTCAATGAATTTTTTCAAAGGGAATATATTTATGTGACTAAGAATCAGATGAAAATATAGAACAGAAGAAGATATGCAGAAGATATAGAAAATCTAAAAAGCCTCCCTAACAGCCTACCAATTAAAATGCCCCCAAGTATTAACCAGTAACCTCACTTCTACCAACTAGAATTGTTTTGCCACTTTTGACCTTTAAATAAATGGAGTTACACTACACAGGCATTCTTTCACGTCTGGATCTTTGGCTCATCTATCAGTAGGATTCATCTAGTTTTTGCATATAGCAGAATTTTTCTTTATTATTCCTGTATATCATCCCATCGTACAAAAATGTAAAAAATTATTGTTGATGGAGATTTGTGTCCAGTTTCTATTGTGACTGACAGTGTGGTGAATATTCCCAAACCTGTCTTTTGGTGTGCATTGATAGGCGTTTCTTGATTACATAGCTAGGAGTGAAATTGCTGAGTTATAAGGTATGCATACACTAAGCTTTATAGATATTGTTAGTTTTCCAAAATAGTTATAAAAATTTACATTACCACTCATAGTGTATAGGAGTTCAGTGTCCCACATATTCACCAACAATTCGTGTTGTCTCATTGTGATTTTAATTTGTATTTCTCTGATCACTAACAAGGTTGAGCAACTTTAGACATATTTATTGGACATCTGGAAATCACCTTTTTCAAAATTCCTGCTCACGTCTTTGGCCATTGAAATAAAATTGATTGATTACCTTTTTCTTACGTATTTTTAGGTATTTAAAAATAAATGCTGGATACATGTCTTTTGCCAAATATAGGTATTGCCAATGTCTTCTCAAACTCTGTGGCTTGTCTTTTTCACTCTTTAAAAGGCATGTTTTTGATCAAAAGAATTTCTTTTAATTTTAATAAAGTGCAATTTATCAACACTTTTGTTTCTGGACAGTGTTTTATGATTTAAAATTTAACTTTCGGGAAGATTGTAAGAAATATTTTCTACCAAATGGACATGTTGATATTCTTTGATCTTGCAGGATCTTACATTTTTTAACTTTTACATTTAATTCTACAATCTACTGGGGCTGAATTCTGTATATGATGTGTAAAGTAGGAATAAATTACCACTTTTTCATAAAAATTAAATTGATCCAGTACTACTTACTGCAAAGACCATCATTTCCTTACTGCATTTTAACAGCAATTTTGTTGTAAATCAGGTGAGTATATATGAACAGGTCTGCTTTTGGACTCTATATTTTGTTCCATTGGTCAAATCATCTATTCATGTATCAGAGATTTCACATATTTTTCATTATAGTAGTTTTATAAAATGCCTGGTATCTGGTGATACAAATCTTCCAAATTTGTTCTTCTTCAAGATTATCATGGTTATTCTTGGCCCTCTGCATTCTCATATAAATTTAAATTTAGTCTTTTAATTTAAAAAAAAGTGGGGATTTTAACTGAAATTATATTAAAACTGCAGATAAATTTAGGGAGAATTAGCACCTTAACAATATTGAATCCTCCAATCTTTGATCACAGTGTTTTTCTCCATTTATTTCTGTTTACTTTGATTTCTCTTACAATATTTTGTAGATATCTGTGTCAAAGTATTAAGATTTTCATTGGATTTACTCATCCAGGCAGAACCAGCCTATTTTTAGTTTGTTCTTACTCCTTGTATGCAGTGTTTGCAGGAATCTCAGTGCAAAAAAGTTGAGTAAAGTTTAAATGGGATCATTCTTATTTGGGGGATCTGACACTGCTTTTTGTCTCTCTAGCACCATGAGATTTTCAAAATCTCCACTATATTTTTTAGCTTCTGAGCAGAGTCTCAGAGTTTCTCCCTGGATCAGAGTCAGTGAACGCTTAGAGCAGAAATTATATGTAGACTGTCAGAAGTCCTCTGATTTTCACCCTTCAAATTATGGCTCTTCTGGTAATCCTAAAGTCCAATTTGTTGTCTTTCTGCAGTTTCTTGGCTGCTGTTTTGTAATCAGTTTCTATGTTCAGGGCTAGGAATTGGCAGCCAAGGCGAAAAAGTGGAGACAAATGTAGAGTTCACTTTAAGGCACTTCTTTTCTCTTCAGGAATTTGGTTCCTCATTTTCTTGTTGCCTTAGTTATTGGAGAATAATTTTAAACAGTTGTTCTTTTTTGTTTTATTTTATTTCATTTTATTCAGCTTTCATAGTTAATTTCCGTGAGAGGTTTTGTATAATACCAACTACTGCATCACAGTAAGAAGCCCTGCGTTATAACTGTAGTTTCAAATACGTAAAATGATATTGAAGAAAAAATCAGATAAAGGAAAATCCTTCTTTCCATTATTGCATTAATTTAGTTTTTTGTGTATTTATTATAATTTTACAATCCTAGTACATGGCATATAAGAATCTTCATAATCTGACTCTAAACTACTGCTCCAGAATTATCTCCCACCATATCTCCTAAGCCAAGCTGAACTTCTCAACATCTAAAAAGTGCTCTATGCTTGTCCTCATATCTACATTACTGAATGCTATTTTATATTTATATGCCTAGAACTAAGCTCCTCAACCGGTAACTCTGGACTATTTGTATGCAGCCAATGGATTAAACGTGTGCTAAGATATGGATCCCCACTGCTCACAGGCTAAGCTGGGCAGAGTCAGGGGTGGCCAGAGCATTCCAACTGACAATTATTTCCTCATTTGCTACAGTATGCTATAAAAATATTACATGATATGAACAAATTTGGAAGCAGTGGCCAAGAATATTTCCCTCCACACTCTTCCACATCCCTATATACAATCAATTTTTGTTCCATGAAAGGTTTTGCACATTATTTAAGGTCCTGCACAAGTGTAAACTCCTTTCCACTCATTTTATTCATTTCTATAACAACATAATTTTGTAATTTTGTGGCTTTCGATATTATACCAAATGTATGGTTTTTGAAGACAGAAAAACTAAATTTGAATCCTACATGAGGTTTTGTGGTCTTTGGTAAGTTTTCTCTGAGTGTCAGTTGTCACATTTGTAAAATGAGGGAAATATTACCTACCTCATTATTTTAAAAATACTTATTGAATGCATATTTTATGCTAACCACTGAGCAGGGCATTATATTAAGAGAGAATATCTGTGAATGCATACAGCAAAAGCACAGGAAACAACTTATTGTAGACACAATTTAAAATTTTACTTTTCATTATTTTAACATCAATAAATTAGATTGGTAACAGTTGGCAACAGAGTAGGTTCAATTCATAGAGGTTCGAAATTTTAGAACATGAATATGAAAATTGCACTTTGCAATGTCAGGTCTTCTAAGCGCTTATTGTTCTATAGATGGGTTCTAAACAGTCTTTTTTTTTAAACATCTTTATTGGAGTATAATTGCTTTACATTGTTGTGTTAGTTGCTGCTGTATAACAAAGTGAATCAGCTATACATATACATATACCCCCATATTCCCTCCCTCTTGCGTCTCCCTCCTACCCTCTCTATCCCACCCCTCTAGGTGGTCGCACAGCACTGAACTGAACTCCCTGCGCTATGAGGCTGCTTCCCACTAGCTATCTATTTGACATTTGGTAGTGTATATATGTCAATGCCACTCTCTCACCTTTTCTTAGCTTACCCTTCCCCCTCCCCACGTCCTCAAGTCTATTCCCTACTTTTTTGTCTTTATTCCTGTCCTGCCCCTAGGTTCTTTAGAACCAATTTCTTTTCTTTTTTTTTTAAGATTCCGTATATATGTGTTAGCATACAACATTTGTTTTTCTCTTTCTGACTTACTTCACTCTGTATGACAGACTCTAGGTCCATCCACCTCACTACAAATAACTCAATTTCGTTTCTTCTCACGGCTGAGTAATATTCCATTGTATATATGAGCCACATCTTCTTTATCCATTCATCTGTCGATGGACACTTAGGTTGCTTCCATGTCCTGGCTATTGTAAATAGTGCTGCAACGGGGGATTCCCTGGTGGCGCAGTGGTTGACAGTCCGCCTGCTGATGCAGGGGACATGGGTTCGTGCCCCGGTCCAGGAAGATCCCACAATATTGTTGATTCTTCCAATCCAATAACATGGTATATCTCTCCATCTGTTTGTATCCTCTTTAATTTCTTTCATCAGTGTATAATAATTTTCTGCATACAGGTCTTTTGTCTCCTTAGGTAGGTTGACATCTTTTATTCATGAGATTCATTACTTTGAGTAAAGAATCATACACATCATATGTGTAATAAGTTTGCTTCCCAGTTCATGATTATCTTTATTGCAGTGGCTCATTCATCCAATTCTGTAGGTTGTCAAGAATGCAGGCCCCAAGTCAGACAGATCTGGGTTTGATCCTGGCTCTATCATTTACTAGCTGTTCATTTTATGTTGCATAGCATGTTTCTTGGTTAAGTGGTTAGGTAACCAATCTAGGCTCAAGCTTCTTTATCAATAAAAATTAATATAATAATTTAATATAATAATTGCATATGCCTACTAGGAGTTTTGTAAGGATGGGAGCAGATGTTACATTTAAAACTACATGGCATGGCACACAGAAAGTGCTCAATAACTGCTGGTCATTGTTATCTTCCCAACCTTACACTCTTTTCCAAGAGTCCTAATGCATTAGCCAAGGAGTAATTTAATTTACTCCCTTCTTCTTCCACCCCCATTTTCCAGAGTCTTCAATCCCAGGTGAGGGTGTTGGAAAAAGTTTTCTTTCTGAAATGTATTTGGGCAGGCTAATTATTCCACATAAATCAAGTACCCCCTTGAGGTTCCCCAGTTTGTAAAAACATGGGAATGTGGGTAGTCTTGGCTCTACTATCTTTGTCCGGTGTGTAGGATGTCCTGGCAGTCCATCCACTTGAGCTTGAAATTTGGCCTTGGGGCAAGGCTCTGTTCACTTCCTCCTAAATAGGCTTTCAGGCCAGGAAAATGTTGTAATAGAGTTTCTTCTCTCCAGAAAATCCCTAGAGAGTCCTCCTCTTGGACTTGAGGGTAGATATTCAAATACTGCCTTCCTTGGATGTTTTTTACTTTAGCTGAGGATTAAAATTTTCAAATCATCTGCCTTAATAAATATGTCCAACCATTCTATTCATTCTGTATTTGAACTCAAGGTCAGGGGGCTGTTTACATTTAAACCACTTTCAGAAACCCATATTCTTTTCCTTTGTAACCTTTTGACCTTCCTTTTGGTATTAGGCTCTTTAGTTGCTTGCTGACTTTTCCGTTTACACATTTAATCTTCTTTTATTTTATATTTTAATATATGCACTAAGGCACAATGAGGGTTTTTTAAATACTAACATGAAAGGCAGAAAAAAAATGTTTTGGATCAAGAACAAAATATGCAGGAAATGGACATGGAAGAGACCCATTTTTAGTTTAGCTGGTAAAAGCATAAGCTCTTTAGGGAGGGGAAAAGTGCTTCCAGAGGACAGCCCTAGTAAAAGAAGAGGCTCCCATGGCTATGCTTCACAGTCTTTTTATTTTAGGCTGCGTTTCTGACTGCAGTGTGAAAAATGGATGAAAAGTGGTATCAGACCAATTTACTGCTGAAACGCGTAGGTCATGGAGCAGAAATTTTTAAATATATAGACAGATGCATGACCTGTTCTAAATGAATGTGCTACCTTCTAAAGGTTTACCTATAGTACAAAGCACCAGTGCTTCAAAACCCTTCATTCATCTGCATCCAAGAGTTGTTGTGTTCTCATTGAAGCCACAGAGATGGGGTATATACCCCAGGATTATCCCAGGTACACAGAAGTGACGTTGGAAGATATACATACTGTTCCTAAGAAAGTTCAAAAAAGCATTAGAGCTGCTGGTTACAAAGAAGAATGTTTCTTTCTTCAGCTAAGTGAGACGTGCATTTCTTAGGGGAAAGGAAAAATTCAATCTACATATGCCAGAGTTATTTTCCCTCCTGCCTTTTACAGGGAATATTCTAATATACTATTTCAATCACCTTCACAGATGCTGGTCCTAAAGAATAGGGTAGTGAAAACTGAATTGCCTAAAGTGTGGTCAGCACCTTCTAGAACTTCTAGAATAAGGGCTGATGAAGGGTCAGGGATGGACATACATGTTATCTTAGATTATGAAGTTGGCAAGCATCACTCTACTTGCTCTGTACTTCCATTTACTCTTTCAGTTACCATATTCTGCAAGAGATCTAGCATGTGCTCCAATCTTACGGAATGTGTGAGAAGGACTAGTTGATTAAATGAAACTGATCCATGTTCAGGTGCAGTAGAGGATCAAAATACATCTGTCAGAAGCTTTGGATCCAGCTTTGCCTCCCATACCGATCCTCACCTTCTATCTTCTCTTTTCCCTCTAATGTATGTAAAGAAAGGCCTGACTTGTCACTTGGGAAGGTTATTGAGTTCTTCTAAAGTATTTTTATGTGAGGTTTTATATCCCCTGAAGTTTGACATTTCCTGAATTTTCATTAATTCTGATAGCTGAGAGATTATTACCTAGTGAAATCTGTAAAATCAAAGTAGCCATAGGCCCCTCTTAAATACCACTTACGGAGCCTGGCAAGCGAATTGGCTTTTCTATATGCCCCTTCTTACAGAACAACCGCCACCTAATACTGGGAAGACTTCCAGAAGAATTTCATCAAATACTGAGCAGATTATTCAGAGATCAATAATGATATATTCAGACCCAAGTACATAGGCTCTTTCTTGGAATAACTGCAATGGAAGAGAGATTCAAAACTGCCAATAGTTTTATAATTTTCAATAACAGTACCATAAGTATTAAGTTGGCTAGTTAATGGTACTTTATATTTTCAGTATTTTGACTAAAAAAATTTATGAATGTGTTATTTAAACATATCACAAATGCTACTAATATTGAAATATTTTTGTTAACCATGCTATGACAGATAACGTTTTACTTTGATCTTGTTAAAGAAAACTAAGCTCAGATTTTTTACTGCTCCATCTCAGATTATTTATTGTTGTCAATAACTGAAGTAAAGAAGAAACTTTTCTTCATTCTGAACCTCATTTGGTACAAATATTTTGAACATAAAGACACAGACAGACAGTGAAACACATTCATACTAGCTTACCTGCTATCAAACGTTTTCTTGCTAATATTAGTAAAACACATAACTATTCCAATGTGAAGTCACTGTAGCACTCTACTAAAAATATGGTTCCAACCTTTAAAAACAGAACCCATTTTGGACTTAAACTACCAATCTAAAAGAATGAAAATCCTTCCATTAGCTGCAAAAATACAGAAGTGACAGATAAATGTTTCCTTAACTGAATATCATTACCTAATTACAAAATAATTGACACTTTTAGATGTTATTTTTGTTAATTATTCATAAATTCATAAGCACTCTTGTATATTGGGTTAATAGGTGGTTCTGTGGCCTTTCCTTTGGTCTCAGAACACCAGAGGATTTGATCTTTGGACAATTCTGCTTTTAACTCAATTAACTATTACCAGTTTATCTATATTGGATCTAAGATAAATGGAAACTAGTTAGGCCAAAGGCTACCAAGCACCTGTTCCCAAGTAATATGTAGAAGGTATTGATGATAGACACAGAGAATAGGAAGAAACAGGAGAGTCACATACTTCTGAAGGAGCTAAGTGACTAAGCAGGTATTAAACATGAAAGGCCCCAGAATGACAGTTTAGCCTCATCTTTCATGAACACATGCAATACAAATGTGAAATATTAGGACACTGGAAATTGTGTCTGGGAGTTCTATGCTATTGCTTTGATGCTGTATTTTTTCTTGTAATGTGTTCCTTCTTAAAGCTAAGCCAACTTGGTGTTGGGTGAAGTCGATTGTGTATCTTACTCTAATTGCCAATCCAAAACCAAGACTAATCCTAGAACAGTATACAGTGTTTAAATTACTATTTATAGTACTCCTATATCTTTCCCTCAGTTAGGCTTGGGTTCATTCCTTTTAATGAAAGTTTGGTTTTTAGACTATGTTGTGGCCAAGGCATCCCCTAAAAGCTAGAGAGAAAGAGCTTCTCTGGAGAATTTTAGGTAATTATTACACCGTATTGGTAAAAGCTTCATATTGGCAATTACTAGAATTATAGAGGGAGCCTAAGTAGAAAACTCAAACTTGAGCCCTCTGTGGAAAGAACCTGAAAGCAAGGAAGATCTGAAGAAAGGTCATATGTAGATAGTATAAGTAAAGATGCTCTCCAATTCTTATATGGAGTTTATCAAAACTAGAATTAGACAAAGAACTGAGACAGAGCTAGACAAAGTTCTGTTCCAGGTAAGTCTCTTAGTTTAACAAGCCAGGCCTTGTCTTAAGAATGGTCTAATGGACCAGGGCAGCCAAGAGGCCTTTAAAGAGAGGCTTTCACAGTTTATGCCTTCCTGGAATTCTCTCTCCTACCAAAGAGCCTGGAAATTTTAATCATAAAACCAAACTATAAGATCAATTGTTTTCAAGTAACAAAAAGATTTTAATGTGATTTTTATAGTGCAATGGCTCTCATATGTTAGTACAGGCTAATGTTTCCTAATACAAGCTATAATTGGTCTCTGAAATTAATAAATCTGTAATTTGGAAGTATTTTCTATCTTTTGAATATAGAAAATAAATGATCTCTTTTACTAGACTTAACATTTTACATCTTCTGGTGATCAAAGAGCATAGAAATGAAATATTTTCTTGAAAGCACAGCCTTAAGAACCATGAATCCCTGTACATCTTCTCAACTTTTTAAACTGAAGTGGGAATCTCTCTTTTTCCAATTTCTTTCTTTCAATTCATGCCCCAATTAAATTCAACAAATAATTACTGAATGACAATAATGCACTCTACACTCTGCTCAAAGGAATGTTATCAACGATAACACAAAAGTCATGGTTTCCATTAGGAATGTAAAATTTTGTTGGAGAGAAAACAGAAGTACAAGTTAAATAAACAACAGTATAAAACTGTATGCCAAACAGCTCCAAAGAAGCATATATAGTATAATATTACTACAGATAATATTAGGGAAATTTTGCAGAACAGCCGAGGTGTCACAGGACAGGAGATAGAAAAATGACAGATTTTAAAAAGAAAAAAATTTAAATACAATTTAGTAAACTTTGCAACAATCACTGAATAGATTCTCAGTGATTGTTATGTGATATGGATTGTTATTATTTTTTGATTACTAAAAAATGTTTTAACTGCTAAGCACTGACCAGGGTTACTTTAAAAAGTAATATGACATCTCTACTGTGCTAAGTGATGAGTACTTTTAGAGCAGAACCTGACTGATATTCATGTTTGTAACTTGTTTTTGTGCTTCACAAGTGCCACACTCTGCTTAGCATATTGAATATATAACTCTTATACAGGTATCTCTTTGTATTTGCAGGGGGATTGGTTCCAGGCCAATCCCCGCCCCTGTCCTGCGCTTACCAAAATCTGTGGATGCTCAAGTTCCTTATATAAAATAGCATAGTATTTGCATATAGCCTATGTACATCTTCCTGCATATTTAAATCATCTCTACATTATTTGTAATACCTATTACAATGTAAATGCTATATAAATAGTCACTGGTGTGCAGAAATTTCAAGTTTTGATTTTTGGATTTGTTTTCTGATTATTTTTGATCTGCAATTGAACCCATGGATGCAGAATCTGCAGATACACAGGGCCAACTAAACCTTCTCACAACAATTCTGTAATGTTGCAACTCTGTTATCTTCATTTTACATATGAGGAAACTCAGGCCAAGAGTAACTAACTTGCTAATAGTTGGGAGTCAGAAAAGTAGTAAACTTGATTTTCTTAATCTGACTCATAAATACACAATCCAACTTTTAAAATATGTTAAAAAAATGTTGGAATGCTTACTGTAACAATGTAGGTTATATCAGACTAAGGCTGCTGCTAAGGATAACTACTGAAAAAAGGTTAAATAAAATGTCAAACACAAAAACACAAATGTAAAACACAGCCAACAGAGGGACTGGTGAACAAACAAGAGGACCTAGGAAAGAGAAGAAATGCATCAAAATAAGACATACATTTGCCATTGCCATTTTCCCCTTGGGACATTTGGTAATTCAATCAACTTAGGTTAAGGAGATAAAAAATTGGAATTCTAGACCACCAAGACAGCCAAGATTCAAGATTCCAAGATCCCAGATAATAAAGAGAATCACAGAGATAATAAAGAGAACCACAGCCTAACATTCTCTGTACTATTTCCCCTTAAGGGATTTCCTAACTCCTAAGCTACTCTTGTGTGGGCCATATTTACAAAAAAAGAAATTAGAAAATAGCTGGTAAGGAGTTAAAAAATGAAACAGATTTTATCAGTCTCCCAATGTTACAGAGAGAAAAAATAGAAATTTACTGCCCTGTAAGGAAAAAGGGCCCTCATCAACTGAGGACCCTTCCTAGGTTTAAGAGCACAACAGAAGTAAGCCAGTTTTCAAACACACTGAAATCTAAATAAAAATTGTTTTTAATTTTTAGTTGAAACAGCTTAACCCACCCATATCCTAAATTTTTGCTAGCTAAAAATTAAATCTCTGATGCAAGAAAAAGACTACATAACTTTTTATATGCAAAGTTTAGCATGCAATAAAAAATAACCAGGTGTCCCAGAGATAGAACCAAATGACTGAAAATCAGGAGAAAAAAATCCAGTTGCTAGAAACAAACACATAGGTGACACAGATACCGGACTTACCAGATATAAATTTTAAAAGAATTATGATTAATATGTTTAAGAAAAATAGGTACAAAATGGAGAATTTCAATATAAATGTAGAATTTATAAAAAGTACCAAATGGAAATTCTACAATGAAAAAACTACATTATTTTAAGTTAGGTATTCAATATTATGAACTCTAAGCAGGATATATGCAAAAAAACCACACCTCATTTTGGGCTAGAAAAATTGTTGAACACTAAAATCTAAGAGATTATTTTAAGAGCAGCCAGAAAAAAACACATTACTTTCAGAGGTGTAATAGCAGACTTAAAGTCAGATTTTTCAGCAGACAAAAGATAGTAGAATGACATCTTTAAAGTTTTGAAAGCAGTAGTAGCAACCTACAACTCTATAATCAGCAAAAGTAAGCTTCACAAAAGAAGGGAAAATACATATAATTTTCAGGCCAAAAAATGCAATAGTAAGAAATTAACATTAAAATAAATACTAAAGGGGATTTTCTGGGAGAAGGAAAATGATCCAAGATTAAAACATGGTAATGTAAGAAGGAATGAAAAACAACAGAAAGGTTAAATATAAGGGTAAATATAAATGAATATTGACTGTAAAAAGCAACGGTAACAATATCTGACATGGTGTGAAATATATACACAGATTTAAAATATGTTACCAAAATAGAAAAAAATAAAGGGAGATAGTTAAATGGGGTTAAAATAAAGAAGATCCTTGTATTTCTAGAAAGTGGTAAATGTATTAATTTGAAAAAGAGTCTAATAAATCAAGGACAAATCCTGTGATCTCTAGGGTAACCACAAAAAAATAATTAAGAAATAACATAACTAACAAACTGAGAGAAGGAAAATAAAATAGCAAAATATATAGATTAAAATTTTTTTAAAGAAAGAAAACTATTAGGAAAATAGGGAATATAAAATGCTGAATTCAGTACAAATATATCAGTAAAACTTTAAATGTAAATTAATGAAATGATCCAGTTAGAATTCAAAATTGTCAAACTGGATAAATAAATAGACAAAACTCAGTTATAAGCTGTATGACACATAGTCCTTAAATGTTTAAAAGTAAAAATGTTGGACATATGTCATGTACACTCTAAACAAAAGGAAGCTGATATGGCTATGCTAATATCTGATAAAACACACTTTAAATCAGGAAATATTTCTAGGAACAGAGAGACAGAGATTTCATAATGGTGATCAATCCAATAGGAAGATATGACAATTTTAAATTCTTCTGCAAAATCATACTGGGATGTTTTTAATACCTGGCCTTCAGAAATTGATAGAAAAAAATGTAGGCAAAATATCTTAAATATAAAGAAGATTAAGAATATATTATTGATTCACATTAGTATGAATGTAATGTGAATTTTACAGCACACATTATCTTTCATAATACAATCCTTTCAAGTATGACATGATGAGCCTCTCTCTCATTCTCTTTCCCTTCCCTAGTCCCCCATATGCAATCTATCAGAATCCTATTGGTGATACCTTCAAAGTATATGCAACATCCATCTCTTTACCATGGTACCTGATACTACCCTGGTCTAAGCCAGTATTACAGTTGCTTGTATGACTAATTTAGCTCTTAACAAATCTTCCTGCTTCTATCCTTCCTCTCCTAAAGTTTATTCCCTGCACAGTAGTGATTCCCCATTTCACTCAAAGTATTACAATAAGTCCTTACAGTGGCTTACAAGGCCTTTTTCTATTTGCTCAGCAGAATAATTCTCCCCTCTTTTGTTCTGCTCCATCCTCAGTAGCCTCGCTGATAGTCTGCCAACATCCCAGGCACACTGTCACCTTAAAGTCTTTTCTCTAGTTTTTCTTTCTGCCTAGGATTCCCTTCCCCATATATCGATTTGGTTAGATTCTTCATTTCTTCAAGTATTTGCTCAAATTCCACCTTTTCAATGAAGACTACTGTGGTTGATTTTATTATCAGCATCCAATTCTCCTCCCTAATATAAAGCTGGGCTTGACCATTTGACTTGCATTGGCTAATGAGACATAAGTGAGAAAGAAGCTTTGATAGGTTGTGCTTTGCTCTATTCCTTTTCATCTAATACTATGACTAGGAAAACATTGTTCTTGCCCCATTGGTGTGGGTACAAGAGAAATGATGACTGCCATGAATGAGGTACCCTGACAATTGATGGTGGACATATATGGTGAATGAAACAAAAATCTCTGTCACCATAAACCACTAGGATTTGGCATTGTTTATCACTAGAGCATAACCTAGCCTAGCCTATCTACATTGACCAACCTCTTAAACTCTGCAGATTACCATGCCCTCTCCAGCCTCTCCTGTCCTAATGATCCTGATATACCTTATTCTTTATTTCATAGCACTTATCACCTTCTATCTTTTAGGAAATCACCATCAAGGGTCACTTGTGCTTCCACACATCTTGCTGGGTACGTCAAGAATGCAAAACTGGGGAGGACTCAAGATGGCGGAGTAGAAGGATGTGCTCTCACTCCCTCTTGTGAGAACACCAGAATCACAACTAGTTGCTGGACAATCATCGATAGGAAGACACTGGAACTCACCAAAAAAGATACCCCACATCCAAAGGCAAAGGAGAAGATACAATGAGACGGAAGGCGGGGCACGATCACAGTAAAATCAAATCCCATAACTGCTGGGTGGGTGACTCACAGACTGGAGAACACTTATACCAGAGAAGTCTATCCACTGGAGTGAAGGTTCTGAGACCCACATCAGGATTCCCAACCTGGGGGTCCAGCAATGGGAGAAGGAATTCCTAGAGAATCAAACTTTGAAGGCTAGTGGGATGTGATTGCAGGACTTCGACAGGACTGGGGGAAACAGAGACTCCACTCTCGGAGGGCACACACAAAGTAGTGTGCGCATCAGGACCCAGGGGAAGGAGCAGTGACCCCATAGGAGACTGAACCAGACCTACCTGCTAGTGTTGGAGGGTCTCCTGCAGAGGCGGGGGGGGTTGTGGCTCACCGTGGGGACAAGGACACTGGCAGCAGAAGTTCTGGGAAGTACTCCTTGGCCTGAGCCCTCCCAGAGTCTGTCATTAGCCCCACCAAAGGGCCCAGGTAGGCTCCAGTGTTGGGTTGCCTCAGGCTAAACAAACAACAGGGAGGGAACTCAGCCCCACCCATCAACAGTCAAGTGGATTAAAGTTTTACTGAGCTCTGCCCACCAGATCAACAGCCACCTCTACCCACCACCAGTCCCTCCCATCAGAAAACTTGTACAAGCCTCTTAGATAGACTCATCCACCAGAGGGCGACAGCAGAAGCAAGAAGAACTACAATCCTGCAGCCTGTGTAACAAAAACCACATTCACAGAAAGAGACATAGGATGAAAAGGTAGAGGGCTATGTACCAGATGAAGGAACAAGATAAAACCCCAGAAAAACAACTAAATGAAGTGGAGATAGGCAACCTTCCAGAAAAAGAATTCAGAATAATGATAGTGAAGATGATCCAGGACCTCGGAAAAACAATGACATTCAATGTAGTTTTGGAAGTCCTAGCCATGGCAATCAGCAAAGAAAAAGAAATAAAAGGAATACAAATTGGGAAAGAAGTAAAAGTGTCACTGTTTGCAGATGAGAATAGAGAATCCTAAAAATGCCACCAGAAAACTACTAGAGCTAATCAATGAAATTGGTAACGTTGCAGGATACAAAATTAATGCACAGAAATCTCTTGCATTCTTATACACTAATGATGAAAAATCTGAAAGAGAAATTATGGAAACACTCCCATTTACCACTGCAACAAAAAGAATAAAATACCTAGAGAAATAAAAGACCTGTATGCAGAAAACTATGAGACACTGATGAAAGAAATTAAAGATGATACCAACAGATGGAAAGATATACCATGTTATTGGATTGGAAGAATCAACAATATGAAAATGGATATACTACCCAAAGCAATCTACAGATTCAATGCAATCCCTATCAAATGACCAATGGCATTTTTTACGGAACTAGAACAAATCATCTTAAATTTTTTATGGTGACACAAAAGACCTCGAATAGCCAAAGCAATCTTGAGGGAAAAAACTGGAACTGGAGGAATCAGACTCCCTGACTTCAGACTATACTACAAAGCTACAGTAATCAAGACAATATGGTACCGGCACAAAAACAGAAACATAGATCAATGGAACAAGATAGAAAGCCCAGAGATAAACTCACAAACCTATGGTCAACTAATCTATGAGAAAGGAGGCAAAGATATACAATGGCGAAAAGACGTCTCTTCAATAAGTGGTGCTAGGAAAACTGGACAGCTACATGTAAAAGAATGAAATTAGAACACTTCCTAACACCATGCACACAAATAAACTCAAAATGGATTTGAGACCTAAATGTAAGAGCGGCCACTATAAAACTCTTAGAGGAAAACATAGGAATAACACTCTTTGACATAAATCACAGCAAGATCTTTTTTTGATTCACCTCCTAGAGTAATGGAAATAAAACCAAAAGAAACAAATGGGACCTAATGAAACTTCAAAGCTTCTGCACAGCAAAGGAAACCATAATCAAGACGAAAAGACAACCCTCAGAATGGGAGAAAAGTTTCGCAAACGAATCAATGGACAAAGGATTAATCTCCAAAATACAGAAACAGCTCATGCAGCTCAATATTAAAGAAACAAACAACCCAATCCAAAAATGGGGAGAAGACCTAAATAGACATTTCTCCAAAGAAGACATATAGATGGCCAAGAAGCACATGAAAAGCTGCTCAACATCATTAATTATTAGAGAAATGCAAATCAAAACTACAATGAGGTATCACCTCACACCAGTTAGAATGGGCATCATCAGAAAATCTACAAACAACAAATGCTGGAGAGGACGTGGAGAAAAGGGAACCCTCTTGCACTGTTGGTGGGAATGTAAATTGATACAGCCACTATGGAGAACAGTATGGAGGTTCCTTAAAAAACTAAAAATAGAATTACCATATGATCCAGCAATCCCACTACTGGGCATATACCCAGAGAAAACCATAATTGGAAAAGACACATGCACCCCAATGTTCATTGCAGCACTATTTACAATAGCCAGGTCATGGAAGCAACCTAAATGCCCATCGACAGACAAATGGATAAAGAAGTTGTGGTACATATATACAATGGAATATTACTCAGCCATAAAAAAGAACAAAATTGAGTCATTTGTTGAGACGTGGATGGATGTAGAGACTGTCATACAGGGTGAAGTCAGTCAGAAAGAGAAAAACAAATATTGTACATTAATGCATGTATGTGGAACCTAGACAAATGGTACAGACGAACTGGTTTGCAGGGCAGAACTTGAGACACGGATGTAAAGAACAAATGTATGGACACCAAGGGGGGATAACTGTGGTGGGGTGGGGATGGTGGTGTGCTGAATTGGGCGATTGCAATTGACATGTATACACTGATGTGTATAAAACTGATGACTAATAAGAACCTACAGTATAAAAAAACAAAAAACAAATAAACAATACTAAACTTTCTTTGGTTTATTTGTATGGAAATATGTTAATATAAGTGTTTCAGACATTACAGGAAATTTCTAAAAATCTTATATGTTCTGGTATAATGTTATAAGTCATAATTCTAGTTATTACTTTAAAATGTATATCTCAGAAATAACTAAATTTCCTTGTCAATTGCATTATTATGAACTTTCATTAAATCTTTAACCATGGTCATTTTTAAGTCTTTTGTCATTTACAGACAGTTCTGGGTGCACTCTGATGCTTTCACAAAAATGTTCCCATAAAAGGGTTTCCTCTTCAAGGAATTCATGGAAAAGACTGACAAGTACAGGTTTCTGGTAACTGACTATACTGCTGAACTGAATGAATAAGCATTTTCAGAACTCTAATGGAAAACTGATGAACTCATAAAAGTGCTAACAAAAGATCAAGATGAAAACAAAAATTAGTTACATGGGACTGAGTGAACTGATGAGGATGATTATAATTTTTGTGACTTTCTGTTTGAATAAAAAAAAGGAATGCAAAATTCAGATATCTTTTGTTTTTTTTTTTTTTTTTTTGCAGTATGCAGGCCTCTCACTGTTGTGGCCTGTCCCGTTGAGGAGCACAGGCTCCAGACGTGCAGGCTCAGCGGCCATGGCTCACGGGCCCAGCTGCTCCGCGGCATGTGGGATCTTCCCGGACTGGGGCACGAACCTGTGTCCCCTGCATCGGCAGGCGGACTCTCAACCACTGCACCACCAGGGAAGCCCGAAAACAAAAATTAATTACATGGGACTGAGTGAACTGACGAGGATGATTATAATTTTTGTGACTTTCTGTTTGAATAAAAAAAAAAAAGAATGCAAAACTCAGATATCTTCTTAACTGGGACATATCTCAGAGTTGTGTTGGTAGTAAGCAATATTGAGAGAGAAGTTAATGTCTCTCTCTGAGACAAAAAAAGAAGTATGTTTACTGTTTGTTAAAAAATGGTTATTTCCCCATACTCACTGTTCCTCAGTTGTGACAAAACTCTACTAATGTGGTCACAGTATGTATCTACCTGGTCCCATCTGCATAATCCCCACGCAAAATGTACTAATACACTGCCATCTCTGCTGTCATAAAAGAGAATATTGTCTCTGACCCAGAGATCTCATGTCTTCTGCCAACAACCACGAAATAATAACAGGTTATCTATCTCATTAACTTGCAAATAGGCAAAATCCCAGATTATACCGTCACATTATATTACTGACTTAAGTATTGTTGTTGTTTTTTTTTTAACTTATTCTCTTTCTCTTCCACTAAAAGGTATTTCCTTGAAAGTGCAGACCCTTGATTTATGCCCAGCCATTACATTAAGCCTGGGACATACTGAAACATTCAAAAAATACTTCTTGATTACATGATTGAATAATGAATAAATTTTATCACAAAATAGTAAGCACCTAAAATTAGATGTATTTAAGCTTCCATGGTAGGATAGGAAGCTATATTATATAATTTCTATGATCTCTTCTATTGTTAAGACTATATACTTCTATTAGTGTTATAAGCAATCAATACTATAAGAAATTATAAAGAGGAGAGTTTAACTATAAGGCATATATGAGCTTACACTGAGGGATCCTGCCTCCAAATATTTCAGAGAAATGAAAGTATGATTTTTTCATAAGTTTATAGAAATGGGTCATTTGGATATAATTTATCATAAATATGGTATGTGTCTGTACACTGAAAAAATTGTAAGAACTGTTGAAACTAAAATAAAATAATTTCTTGCATTCAAATTGATATATTTGGTAGAGTGATAATAAGTTTAAAAAGAGATACAATTCTTTCCAGTTGAAGCGGGTTCTTTTGATGCTTGAGATGGACATATGAAAATTCATTTTTACCTTGTGAATGGTTGGCAGTGAAGCAAGATTGTTTTAGATATTTTATCTCAGAGGAATAGGTGGGTTTGACATCTGGAGGAAAGAGGTTAGAGCTCATCACTTGGGTAGAGTGGGAGGAAATGAAAACTCAGAGGAGGGTCAGAACATCTTTAAGAAGGAGGAGGATTTTGGCTAGTGACTAGATAAAGTTCCAGATGGATTGATTAGTGGTGAAGTACTGCAGAATAATGAACTATGTATGGGAGGAAGTTCATTTCAGTAACTCATTGTGTGGAGTCAGATCGGATAAGATAAAAAAATTCTAAGGGCTTTTTTATTTTCCATAGCAGAGGAAGTGTAAAGGATAGGAAGGAACACATCTCATTTCCAGAAGTTCTTTTCTAATTACCTAGAAAGCCATGTTTATGTTTCCTAAAAAATTGTACTCACGATCAAACTACCTCCAGTACATAAGCCAGGTAAAGTCTTTCATGTCAAACTAATTATATCAGACATCAAAATTTGACAAGCCATGGCTTTTCTCAAAAGACTGAGAGTGTAAATTGTTTTCCTTTATTGCTTCTCTTGAATAATTAACTCATAATAATTTTCTCCTAATTTTTAGATAAAGCTAAAAGAACATAATTATTTGATTGGAGTCAACATACTCCAAATTTCCTCAGAAACAGTGGACTGTTATCACACACACACACACACACACACACACACACACACACACGCACACAAAAGAGAGAGAGAGAAGAGGGAAATTTATGTTAACTGATTACTTGTAGTAATAGTCTTGTGTTCATGGCAGGGCAAGATTTTTCTATACTACTAAAAAAAAAAAAGAATTTTAGGTTATGGTGCACAGATGACAGCAACAGTCAAATGATAAGGTCAATAAAGAGATCTGTTAGAAGGTGTCAGATTCATAAAATACTTCTGGCTTGCTTCCTGAGTAAATCCTTAATAGAGAAGAAAACTACCTCTAAATTGATAAATGAATCTCAACAATGCTGGAAAATGAAAACCACGTCTGCCTGGCCCAACGACACACACATTAACAGGCTATTATGCAGGGCATGACTCAAAAGGTACCATGCATAATATAGCAGCCCTGCAACAGTGGATTTGAAATTAGGAGGGATTTCTGTAAGACACAAAGCAGGCAGAATCAGATTAAGAGGGAAGCTGGGGCTTAATATGGTACAAAACACTTATAGACAAGCAAAGCAACTGAATGTAAGGAGCAGAATGATAACCAGGGGGGCTGTTCAGGTGACTGTAAACCTCACAGGAATTAGACCTTCCTCTATCTCCTGCTTTGGCTAATCTAGAGGAAGCAAAGGTATCTGGACAATATCTTTAAAAGGAGGTGGAGCCCCGCATCCAGAAGACAAACTACAATTACACCTCATACAGGCATATTCTATCCATTTCCCACAATTGATCATACCAATTCATACAAGGAGAAATAATTCTAATAAAATTTGAACAAGTGTCATCAAATAAAACAATGGGCAGACAATAATGTACCACCAAATATATGAAGAAAAACCAATAATCAGAGTAACACAGAAGAAAATTTCCCCCATAAAACCTGGCATCTTCAAATTAAATGCACAAACAACAAAATCCTAACATGAATGAATGAAGAAAGAACTACACGTTGAAATGCATGGTAAAATATAAAACTGTGAGTATAAAGAGAAAAGTTAAAAGCTCCTTGAGAGACAAAATTAGCTTGCCTACAGAAGAACAAGAATTAGACCTGAATCTGGCTTCTTTCTCAATGGCAGATGCTATAGCACAAAGTGCAGTATTTATCAAGTTCAGAGAATATGATTGTGAATTTAAGTCTAAATATTTTACCCATCCAAACCATCAATCAATAGAAAGAAAAAATAAAGACATTATAAAACATAAATACTCATAAATTTCCTAATCACAGACCTTCCAAAAGAGAACTACTAGAAGATTATTCCCAACAAAATAAATCCAATAAATAGGACTAAAGTGGTAATAGACATATGTTAAGAAAAAACACTTTTTAAAAGTTTTAAAAAATACAAGAAGAGTTAACACATAAAATTGTCTAAAGAAATTTTAAGACAAATAAAAACATGATTATGTATATATAATAAACATAAAATGTGTGTGTATCTATATTCTACAAAAAAAACATTTTTTTTTTAGTTGGGGAATTCACAAATTAGCCAGGAACTAGGCCACAGAGGATAGGAAATCTCTATAGATTCCAAAAAGCAGAGACCATGCGGCTCACATGTAAAAATAATGTGGGTTGTTTTTCAAAAATCACAATAAAAAAACTAAAAATAAATTAAAAAAATAAAAATCACAATCAATATATCTACTTATTAATTTTAAAAGAAATTATTTTATCTCTTGGGATAATGAAGAAACCAAGATGAAAACAAGAATCTCTTTAGAAATAAGGATAAGATACTTTATATTAAAATCTCTGGGAGGTGACCAAAGTCATGCCCAAAAGAAAACGTTTACCCATAAATTGTTTTACTAAAAATAAATAAATAAATAAGAAAATGTAAAAATGAAGTTATCCAAGCTTCATATGAAGTAGAAAAAAAAAAGTCTAAAGCAACAGAAAGGAATAGATTGATGAGAACACAATTTTAAAGATACACTTTGCTGTGCAGCAGAAATTAGCACAACATTGAAAATCAACTATAATAAATTTTTTTAATTTAAAGAGTAGTTATGATCAAAATGTCAAACACTATCATTTAAAGAGAAAGTTAAAGAGATAGATATAAAGTGGCAAGACTAAAAGAAAAAGAAAAAAGACAAAAACACCACTAAATATTGTTAGGAATGAGAAATAAAGCTGGAAATAGATATAAAACTTTCCAACTCATTTTACAAAATTAGCATAATCCTGAAACAAACCAAAAGAACACAAAAAGATAAAATTAACTATTCATCAATTGCATTTATGAACTTGTATGAAAAATCCTATATAGAATGTTAATAAATTGAATCAAGCAATATAGTAAAATAACAATGCATTATCAATAACACTTTCAGGAATATAAGAATATTTCAGAGTGAGGGAATATTATAAATCAAGTCACTGCAGGGAAAGACTGAAGAAAAATAATATGGTTTTCTCAATAAATTCCCCCCCTAAAATTTCCAAAATCAATTTTAATGGAATTTGCTAGCCAGACTGCAATTGAAGGAAACTTTCTTAACTTGATAAATGTTATCTAATAAAAGTGCCAGAAAGCAACATACTATTATTAGTAAATCACTAACAAGAATCTCACTGCATTCAAGAATAAGATTATTGTCCATTATCTCCACTACTCTTTAGCACTGTGGGGACATCTTGAGCAATGTAATCACACAAGAAAAAAGGACTGAAGTATACATAGAAATGGTTAAAACTCTTATTTGCAGGTCATATGTCTTCATAAGTGTATTTGTTTTCTAAGGCTGTCATATAAAAGTACCACAAACTGAATGGTGTATCACAACAAGAATTTATTCTCCCACAATTCTGTAGACTAGAAATGAAAATTCAATGTGTTGGGGCTTCCCTGGTGGCGCAGTGGTTGAGAGTCCGCCTGCCGATGCAGGGGACACGGGTTTGTGCCCCGGTCCGGGAAGATCCCACATGCCGCGGAGCAGCTGTGCCCGTAGGCCATGGCTGCTGAGCCTGCGCGTCCGGAGCCTGTTGCTCCGCAACGGGAGAGGCCACAACAGTGAGAGGCCCGCGTACCGAAAAAAAACAAAACAAAAAAATCAATGTGTTGGCAGGGACATGCTTCTTCTGAGGGCTGTAGGGAAGAATCCTTTATTGTCTCTTCCTAGTTTCTGGTGGTGACTTTTGATCCTTAGTTTCCTTCTCTGTATCACTCTCATCTTTTCCTCTGTAGTCACATGGCATTCTCCCCATGTGTCTCTGTCTTCACCTGATGTTTTGCTTTTCTTGTAAGGACACCAATCATACTGGGTTAGGGCCCTCCCCTCACTAATGCCCTCATCTTAGCTTGATTACGTCTGCAAGGATCCTATTTCCAAATAAGGTCACATTATGAGGTACAGAGAATTAAGACCTCAAAATACTTTTTGGGGGAATATAATTGCACCCCAAAAATAGGCATACAAAGAATCAACTGAAAAACCACTAGATAATAAGCAAGCTGAAAAAGGTGACCATACATAATATCAACATCAATTATTTATTTTCCCTTAGACCAAAAATAAAAAGTTAAAAACTGTAAGGAGAGAGAGAATGAGAGAAGAGGGAGGGAGGCTTCCATAAACAACAACAACATCAAAAACAAAACAATAATAATCTTAAAATTAGAATAAAAAGGTCATCACTATATGGAGAAAACTTCACCAATGGGCATAAACATCTGAAAAAGAGGGAAGAAATGCAATGTTTCTGCATGGAAAGATACAATACAGTGACAACACTCATTCAATATAAATAAAAACACCCATTCAAATTCAAGTTAATATATAAATTCAACTGTAACCTGTTACAAAAGAAATCATCTTTTATATAGAATCTATCTTTTTTATAGAATGCAACAAGTTGGTTTTTTTTTCCCCAAGATCACATGGAAGACAGAACTTTAAAATGAATTAAAAGATCAAACGTTTATTGAAAAATAAGAACAAGGGGAGTACTTGCCCTGTCACGATAGTAACAATCACAGAATTAGTAAACGTCGTAATAAATACCACTTCTGTGTCAGGAATTCATCTAAAAGCTTTACATATATATTATTTAATATAGCTAAAAAGTCTTAATATCTTAATTTGACAGATGAGTTATTTGAGACACTAGATGACTAAGTATATTGCCCAAGTTATACATACCATTAGTAACTGTGTGGTCTAATTCTAGAGTCCACATCCTTGACCAATACCATATGCATCCTGATAATGAAATATATTATAAAGTCAAAGTAATTAAAACCATTTGGTATTGTCATAAGTATGGACATGTAAGTAATGGGATAGTACAGAGTCCATATACCAACCCATGTTAATGCGAGATTTCAAAAGTTCTCCAAATCATTATGAAATTTAACATGTGGAAATTCCTTATCCATTTAACAAATGTAAGTTAGATCTTACCTAATAGTATTCAGTGTATGTAATAATGCGAAATTATAAATAAATTAGAAGAAGTATGAGAACCTGTTTTATAATTTGTTCTTTTTTAATAGAGGTTATTTTTTAGAGCAGTTTTAGGTTCACAGCAAAATTGAGCTGTAAGTGTAGAGTTTCCATATACCCTCTGTCCCCACACAGGCACAGCTTCTCTTACTATCAACATCCCACACCTGAGTGGTGGTAAAGTCATTACAATGGATAAACTTATGGTGACATCATTATCACCCAAAAAGTCCAGACTTTACATTATGCTTTGTCCTCGATGTTGTACACCGTAAGGGTTTTGACAAATGTATGACATGTATCCACCATTATAGTATCAGATAGAATAATTTCACTACCCTAAAAATAGGCCATGTTCTGCCTAGTCATCCCTGCCTGCCCCTGCTCTCCACCTCCCACAGCTCCTGGTAACCAATGATCTTTTCACCATCACCATGGTTTTGCTTTTTCCAGTATGTCATATAGCTGGAATGATATGGTATGTAGACTTTTCAGCTTCTTTCATTTAATAATATGCACTGAAATTTCCTCCATGCCTTTTCATGGCTTGATAGCTCATTCCTTTTTAGCACCGAATAATATTCCATTTTCTGAACGTATCATCGTTTATCTATCCATTCACCAACAAAGGACATCTTGACTGCTTCCAAGTTTTGCAATTGTGAATAGAGTTGCTATAAACATCCTTGTGTGGACATATTAATACATTTTCAACTCATTTTTGTATATACCAAGGAGCACTATTGTTGAATCATATGCTAAGTGTGTGTTTAGCTTTGTAAAAAGCTGCCAAACTGTCTTCCAGAGTGGTTGTAGCATTTTGTATTCCCACCAGCAATGAGAGTTTCTGGTATAATTTTCTTTTATAATCTACTTTCTTCACAGCAATTACCTTATGTATTCATTTGTTTGTTTATTCTTAGTCTGTCTTCCCTTACTGGATTGTCTTGTTTAGTACTGTCTTCCTAGGACATAAAACAGTGACTGACAAGTTACAAGTGCCTTTAGTAAATACATGATGAACAAATAAACCATTTAGTGCAGCTATTGAGACTATATAGAGAGCTCTGACAAAAGTAAATGGAAAAATAAAAACAATCTAAAGAACACTAGTATGTAAAAAACAAATTAAAAGTAATATATAATCAATACATATATTGAAAGCAGCTCAAATTCACTTATAATAAGAGAAAGACAAATCAAAAAAGCAATAAAAATTTTTTTTGTCCATAATACTGAAAACAATTTAATGAATAATACTGAGTCTAATATAGCTATGAAAAAACAGGCACTGTCACATACTCTTGGTGAAATTGTAAATTGGTAATTTGTAGTATATTACAAAATAAATATTTGTAGAAAAAATAAGGGCATGAAAAATATAGATATCCCTTTTTCAAAAAATTCTACTACTGGTAATCTATCTTGCAGAACTGGCTGTCCTGTTGTGTTATGTATAGTGTGACTCTTTTATGAGAGATATGTCTTTATGAATTACTTCTGTAATTTAAACAAAGTTTTAAAAAGCTAAATGAATGGCTAATTATTTCAGTTCTATACCCAAATATGCATACTTTGCCAACTGGTCCAGTTAGTGCCTTAATTCCAGGAGCTGACTGAAAAAAATGTTATTTAAGTATAAGACATTTCTGCCACTGGAGATATAGTGTTCCTTTGTGTGTGTGTGTGTGTGTGTGAGTGAGAGAGAGAGAGAGAGAGAGAGAAATGGCAACTTCTTAATATTGAATTTTCTAATATATTCATATATCACTTTACATAAAAAGTTATTCCTGAATGATAAAATATTTTATTAAAGAATATGTTCCCTTGTGAAGATCAGTTATAGATTTTAAGGGTTTAAATCTCTTTCTTTTCAAGAAATATCTACTATTATCTGACTGAAGGCTTAATTAACCATTAGAATCACCATCCCACCCCACATCCCATTCTCTCTCTTTCTTACTCACTTGTGTGGAGGGAAATAGGAAATGACAAAGAACATAGAGGATTCCCCCATCATTTTTCCAAACCAAGTTTCTTTAACTGACAATGCTACTGTACAGTTGAAAGTTCCTAGAAAGCTCTGGGTCATGTACTCCTTTCAATCTCCAGAAAGTAATGTATTTAATTGAAGCAGTGTGGGAAGATGTTCCCTGACAGTATAAATTTCTTAGTATCTTTTTTATTAACAAAGACAATATTTTGGTCATAATTGTTACAAATGGATACTTTGTGGTTTTAAAATTCACAATTAAGTTATGCAAATGAGAGGAAAGTGAAAAAGGTCTAGCAAAAGTCTAAAATTCAATTAGACATTTCTTTTTCTTCTTTCCAATGGGTCTGATAAAAGGAAATAATCTAGTGGATTAACAAAAATGCACATATTAAAATAATTAAATTACATTGTTCTGAATATATGATACCTTTACTAAGATAAAAAACAAAGTTATGTCTTTTCAGCTATCCGAATGATTCACAGCTGCTCAATTTTGTTATCCTGAGTTGGCTTCACAGCGAAAATAATTTCTGAAATCTGCTTTCTGAGATTAGCAGTGCCCTCTCCCCCAATTTGAGCAAAAATAATTGGAAAGGCACATGTACAAGCTTCCAGTTTATTCAAGTTCATTTATTTGAAATCCCTTGAGCTCCTCCAATTAGAAAACAAGTTTTTGAGTTAATATCCTTCAATTGTTAAAAACTTGCGTCACTGCAAGAGCACAGTGAAACGTAAAAGTCCCAGCACACTGGCAGCTGATTGTGAGGGGATGTGATTGTTCCACATTTAGACTGGAAAGGGTTAGAAACTCTGCTTCCCAATGTGGTTAATGAATGAAAGGAAAATTGGACCCCTGAGCCAGAGTCAGTGACCTATGGGAGTGAAAAATGTTCACAGGTTAACAAGGGCAACTGTTCCTTGCCATAATTCCCTGAGGAGGTAAATGACAAAAGAGGTCTATAAACTTCTTTCTTGGTATTATTTATTAATCCGTTTTCTTCCTAGAAAAAATACGTGGTGTATCTCTGGAAGACACTGGCCTTGAACATCTTAAATTCTATGTTTGTTTCTTTTTATTAATGACTCATTCATTAATATATTTTACTTTAATAATTCATTTTGACATGCTTAATTCAGATGTACTAAGAGATTTATCATCCTATAAAATTCTAACTATTAACAATATAATGCACTTCAATGTAAATGGCAAAGTTGAAATCAGAGCTGCTAACTTTATAGTGACATAGTAACAGATTCCTTGTTATCTAAATGGGGCAAGTCGCTACAGAGATTTTTTTCTCCCTTAAGTGGGAATTACTTCAAACTTGTGTTTAAAAATATTGTTTTCTCCTGGACTGAAGGGAGAGTTCATAGCCATGGCCAAGCCACCACCCCTGGTCATATTCAGATACAGAACCCCTGATTGGCTATTGATGAGTCATTCCTAGTGAGGAATTTTATCTTAACACCTGCCTTATCGTTAACATCCTTTTCAACCTCTAGAAAAACAATAACCAAAAAGGAAAAAAAAAAATATTTGGGACCAGTCCAGTTTTGAAACACCTGGCTTAGAGATAAAGACTGCAATTTTAGGCATTTATAATGTCTTTAGTTTTGGCCTGGAATTTGTTCCTCCTGTTGTGAGCATCCGCTGACTTTATCTTTGGTTGGGTCTTACCTCAGTCTAGTAAATTATAAAATGACAAGACATTCTCTGTTGCCATGGAAAACTCTGTGTATCAAAAAATCTCTGAAGCTCTAGCTTCACAGTAAACACATTTAATGAAGAAACATTACAACACTAGCTCTAATGAATCAGTCAGTAATCCTTTATGATGTAATTCCAGTCTGATATTGATAATCTTCAACTGAAAGTTAAAGAGGATATCCCAGGCTTATGTGACCACTATGAACCAAAACAGAACCACTAAAAAAAATTACAGACAGGAAATACACAGCTGGAAACCAGAAGCACCAGTTTTACTTCGGCTATTAAAAAAATTCAGTTAACTAAATAAAAAATATTTATTCTACTTAAGTTATTTTTTCCTCGGTATCTAGATGTGTCCCATATTGTTGCCTGTGAAAAGGTTATTACAAGGGCATAAATTTGTTTTAAAACTATGCGCTAATTTGCTAGGTAAACAGCATAAATTACTGAGCAATTACATAATTTATGCTATTATATCAATTAGTTGTATTGATTTTTTTAAATGTACTTTTCTCCTGTGTACATACATGCTCTGACATTGGACAGTCCTTGCCTGAGGCTCATTTAGCTAATTTCTAGGCAACCAGAAACTATCTGGATGGAAACTGTAGGGACAGTGTCTCAGCAAAATTAACCGGCTTCAGAGAGCTTGCCTTGCAAAACCATATTAACTAAGTGATGGCAAATGTCATAATACTAAAAACAAAGCTAAAACAAATAAATAAATAAAGACCTTAAATAGCTTCATAAGGTCCCTTTTATGTTTTGCTTTCTGGGGACTCAGTTGGCACTAGCCTGATGAGAAGGAATGATAGAGAAAGGAAAACAAGTCAGCAAAGGGCAAAGGAAAGAATGTGAGAGGTTGTGGTTAAAACTATGATGGCAGCGAGTGTGCTCAAGAGTTCCTTTAAAATGACAAGCTTCAAACACTAACAAGTATTGCTGAAGATGGGGAGAAACGGGAATCCTCATTCATTGCTGAGGATGTAAAATAGTTCAACCACTTTGGAAAAGAGTCTGGCAATTTCTCAAAAGGTTAAAGATAGTTAACATATGATCCAGTAATTCCTCTCCTAGGTATGTACCTGTTATGGATGGATTGTAATTAATTCACTGCCACCACAGACCAAGAGTGTACAGGCCCAGGGGGCAAGGCTCTCTCCTGCTAGGTTACTGAAGGCAGGGCCACCTCCTTGGTTTCAGTAGACCAAGCTGTTCCTGTCTGGGGCCTCAGGGGCAAGGTCATAGCCTATGGCTGAGAGGGCAGGGCCACCAGTCAGAGCCAACGGGATGGGGCTGGTGCCCTATGTGCCCTAACAGTGAGGCCCCATTCCAGCAGGCCTGGAAGGAGTGGTCACCACCGTGGTAGACCCAAAGCACAGAGCATCTAGTCAAAGAGAATTATTCTGAAATCATAAGATCTAACAGAAGTTGCCTTGATGAATTTTAGACTTAAGTGGGGCCTGTTATCCATTTCTTCTTTATAATTTCTCCCTTTTGGAATGGAAATGGTTACGCTATGCCCATCCTATCACTAGAGTTTAGAAGCACATAACTTGTCTAGTTTTATAGTTTCATACCTGGAGAGGAATTTTACCTCAGGACAAATTACACCTTGAGCTTCAGTTACACTTCACTTAGATGATATTTAGATAAGACTTTGGACTTGGAGTTGATGCTTTTGGGGCTGCTGGGATGAGGTGAATGTACTTGGCATACAAGAAGAATATGAAAAAAAAAAAAGAAGAATATGAATTTGGAGGGGGCAAGACTGTAGAAAGTTATGGACTGAGTTGTGTCTCCCAACCCAATCCATATGTTGAATCCCCAATCTTCAATGGGACTCAATTTGGATATAAGGCCTTTAATGAAGTAATTAAAGTTAAATGAGGTCATAAGGATAAGGCCCCAGTCTAAATAATCTGCTGTCTTCATAAGAAAAGGAAGAGACACCAGGAGTATATGTGCACAGAAAGAAGTCCATGTGTCGATACAGTGAGAAGGTAGCCATCTGCAAGTAAGGAGGAGAGATTTCACCAGAAATCAATCCTTCCAGCACCTTGATCTTGGAATTCCAGACTACAGAACTGTGAGAAAATAAACTGCTGTTGTTTAAGCCACTCAGTCTGTGGTATTCTGTTACAGCAGCTTGGGCAGACTAACACAAGGTGTGAAAAAGATATGTCTATGCAAATCTTTGCACATGAATTCCATAGAAGCATTATTCTTAATAGTCAAAATATGGAAACAACCCAAATGTCCATTAACTGATGAACAGATAAACAAAATGTGGCATATTCCTACAATGAAATATTGTTTGACCATAAGAAGAAATAAAGTACTGATACATGTGATGACATGTATGAGCCTTGAAAACATTAAGCTAAATAAAAGAAACTAGGCACAAAACACCACATTTTGTATGGATCCATTTATATGAAATGTCCAGAAAAGACAAGTCTATAGGAAAAGAAAGTAAATTAGTAGTTGCCTATGTCAGAGGGTGGAGGGGTAAGGGGAGTGACAGCTTAACAGGTACAGAGTTTCTTTTTGGAGTGAAGAAAATGTTCTAAACTTAGATTGTAGTGATGACTGCACAAGTCTGTGAATATACTGAACATTATTGACCTCTACATTTTAAATTGGTGAATTTTATGTTATGTGAATTTTATCTCAATACATTTAATTGGCATCCTCCAAGGCCACACTAATTAATACTGACAGGTGTTTTTCACAGATAGTACATCCAATGACACTGTTTATCAGGCAAGACTCTCTCTAGTATGCAAAGAACACCTCTGGTTCCTCCTTCTAGTCCTAAAAGTTTATGGCAAGTGCTTCATTTTCCTCTTTATCTCTTCCACTCTTCCTTCCTTTACCTTCTCTTCCCTTTACTTCTTTTAATGAATAATTTAGTCCTGAAAGCTTTAGATTAGGCAGATCAAGGTAGGTGACTACGTCAGCATTATAATGGGAGATATGAGGCTCAGAGAGGGGTGTCAGAGTCCAAGTGGGGTGAAGAGTATGCCCACATGGCGAGAATACCTTGGAAAGATTGTCTGAGTTCTACTGGGTTAAGGAGGGTATCTACATGAGGGTTTGCCTGGCATGAGGTGTCAGAGCCTAAGCAAGGTGAGAGGGCATCTCTATAGAAGGGTCGGCCCATGTAGAGTGTCAGGGCCTGAGTGGGATGAGGAAGTAATACAAACAGCAAAGTTCCAAAGCAGGGAGTCAGAGAAAGAGCAGAGTGAGAAGTGTGTTCCTGAGGAGGAACAGCCTGGTGTGAGACATTAGAGCCCAAGAAGCGCAAGGAGTATACCCAAGCAAGTGGGCAATTAGAATCCAAGCAAGGTGAGGAGGACATGCATGTAGAAGAACAGACCAGCATGAGTTGCTGGAGCCCAAATGTGCTAACTAGGGTTTCTGTGCAAGAAGGTGGGTGACCCTGAGTGGAGAGTCAGAGCCTGAGCAAGGTGAGAAGAATGTCCAAATGGAGGGGCTGTGTCGTATGAGGTGTTGAAGCCCAAGAAAGCTGAAGAGAGCACTGATGTGGAAGAGGGTAGACAATGCCTTGGGAGTCAAAGCTCAGATGGGGTGATGAGGTATCCACAAGGATGATGTGATGGCAGGAAGATGAAAAATTGTTTACATCCAGGGAAAATACTTAAGTAAATAAATAATGGGTACCACATTATTCACTGCATGAGAGAGAATTTACAAACATCACAATGGAGAAAGCTAGATAAACTGTTCTGTTACATAGGAATTAGAGGTTTTGGTGTGAACTCATAATCTTATCTATATACCTTATGGTCATAATAAAGGATATGCAAGGTATACAAATGGATTACATTTGTACTCAAATTTTAATGTACTTAAGAATCACCAGGCATGAGTTTTTAAATGATTCTCAAACATATTCCAGGAAAGTCAGAAAATAGATCATGATCAAATAGACTTATCTCAGGAAAGCAAGGGTGGTTTAACATTTGAAAATCAATTTAATTCACTACATTGATATAACTAAAAAAAAAAAGATTGTGATTATTTCAGTTGACACAAAACTGCAACTGATAAAATTTAATGCCTTTCATAAGAAACTATCAGCGAATTAAGAATAGAAAGAAACTTCACTAATATGATTTATGACATTTACAAATTTGGCCTACTTTCACTGGGTTAAAACTTTATTAGGATAGCACTGCATATTGGTACTCTTCCTTAGCAATCATCTTTCCTTCCTCTCCTAACAGATTTGAATTGTGGTCTGAAGGCTATTCCATCTTCTCTGATTCTCCCCTTTATCCTTCATAGCTACTTCCATGAATAATCTTTTTCACACCTAATCCCATTTTAATGTTTGACTTTCAGAGGACCTGAATTATGAACATGTAGTTCCAAAAACATGTGTGAACAAATGTTAATGACAACACAATTCTCAATAGCTCCTTAATGGAAGCAACCCTGATGCCTATTAATAGGAGAATTGATAAATTGTGGTACGTGTAATGGTGTGCAAGGTTATTAGTATCCCTTATCCTGAATTTCCTTATCTGTGAAATGGAGATACAATAATATCTCCTCTATCATAGGTTTTATGAAAGGTTAAATATATTCATGAATGTGAGGTGCTGAGAATAATTCTTAAATTTGGTCATTCTAATATGATTACATAAATTACCAATTATCATTATGAACATGATTATATAGTCTTTTTTCTACTGAATGTTAAAGTTTTTGAATTAATTTTCCTTAAAGACAAATGTTCATAATTTTTCTTTCTGCTTAAAAAATATGGCTTCATATTTTGATCATGTCAGACTTGATCGCATCATTCTTCTGTTATTGATATGTCATTTGTGGTCAGAGAACATGTTTTATGGTTTCAACCCTTTTAAATTTACAGAAATTTTTTTAACGGCTTAACATATTATCTGTCCTGGAGAATATCCCATGTGCACTAGAAGTAGCATGTGTTCTGCTATTGTTGGGCTGCAATCAACAGATGTGTGTTAAGGCTAACTGGGTTATACTGTTATTCTTTTTTTTTTCTTTTTTGATATTCTGCCTAGTTATTATAATCATTATTGAAAGTGGGGTACTGAAGTCTCCAAATATTATCATTGAATTGTCTGTCTCTCCCTTCAATTCTGTCAGTTTTTGCTTCATTTTTGGAGGGCACTCTTTTTTCTTAAGTGGATATATAAATTCACAACAGTTTTATCATCTTGATGAATAGACTCTTTTGTCAACATAAAATATTTCTCCTTGTCTTTAGTAACAATTTTTGTCTGAAAGTATATTTTGTCTGATTTTAGTATAACCGTTCAAACTCTCTTGTGGTTTCTGTTTGAACGGTATTTATTTTTCCATCATATACTTTCAACTTATTTTTGTCTTTGAATTAATGTCTCTGTATCTTGCAGACAGCACATAGTTGGATCTTTTTAAAAAATCCATTCTGCAAGTATGTTTTTTGATTGGAAAGTTTCGCCCATCTACAGTTAATGTAATTATGAATAAAGTAGGATTTGCATTTGCCATTTTCTATTTGTTTTCCATAAGTCTTATGTTGTTTATTTTGCTGTTGCTGCCATTCCTCTATCCCTCCATAAGTGCTTCCTTCTGTGTTAAATAGAAGTTTTCTAGTAACATACTATTTTAAAACTTTTGTTTCTTTTACTACTTTTTGAGGTATTCTCTGAGTGATAGCCCTAGGATTACAATTAGCATCTTAACTGAAACAATCTAGTTCAAATAAATATCTACTTAATTTTAATATTATATAAAAGCTTTGCTCCAATATAGGTCCATTCCCTCCCCACCCCTTTGTGCTACTATCACACTACAAATTACATCTTTGGGGCTTCCCTGGTGGCGTAGTGGTTGAGAGTCTGCCTGCCAATGCAGGGGACACGGGTTCGAGCCCTGGTCTGGGAAGATCCCACAAGCCGCGGAGCAACTAGGCCCGTGAGCCACAACTACTGAGCCTGCGCGTCTGGAGCCTGTGCTCCGCAACAAGAGAGGCCGCAATAGTGAGAGGCCCGCACACCGCGATGAAGAGTGGCCCCCGCTTGCCACAACTAGAGAAAGCCCTTGCACAGAAATGAAGACCCAACACAGCAAAAATAAATAAATCAATAAACTCCTACCCCCAACAACAACAACAAAAAATACATCTTTGTACATTATAATCTCATCAACATAGTTTTGTAATTATTGACTTATTCATTTGTCTTTTGTATCAGATAAAAGATTTACAAACAAAAAGATAAATATACCGTAATCTTTATTAATTTCTGTAATTACCTTTATCAGTGCTTTTACTTCTTCATGTTGAAGCAAGTTATTATCTAGCTTCATTTTAGCCTGAAGGACTTCCTTTAATATTTCTTGTAGAGCAGATCTGCCAATGATAAAGTCTTTTAGTTTTAGTGTCTGAAAATGAATTAATTTTTCCTTTATTTTTGAAGAATGTTTTTGTAAAATACATAATTCTTGGGTAAGTCTTTTTCAGCACATTGCAAATGTCATCTCATTCTTTCCAGTTTCCATGGTTTCTGATGAAAAGTCAGCCATTGATCTTACTGTGGTCTCTCCCTGGGCTGCGGATTCAGACCAGTTTTCTGCTCACTAGTCCTCTGCCAAAGCTCACTTTTGCCACCATCGGGAGTACGCACAAGGAGTTGGCCACAAATGTGTGGGTGAGGCACAGAGAGCTGGCGGTGCCCATCAGCCACTGGGAGGATCTACAGGTGAGGCATCCCCAGTGGCTCATGCGCAGCTTCTTAATAAAGTCCATGGTGTGTTCCATGTCCCTATAATGCCCTGCGAGAGTCCTACCTGCCACTCCCCCAGCCTCTTTGTGTCTCCAACTCCTGTAGCTCACAACACAGTACTCTGGATGCAGAGAGAGAGAAATAGGCCTTTCTGGCAGCATCCCACCCACCCAGCTGGGAAAACTGGGTACTCACTCAAATGCTCTTCCCTTCCTCCTTGGGAGAAATCTCTGGCCAAGAAGGTCTCTCTTGGCATTAGACTATGCCACTTTGGGTTGGGGTGATATAGATAAAATCAAATGCTTCCTCTTACCCTCTCTAATGTCTCCAAAATTGTTTTTGTTGTTGTTGTTGTTTCAATTAAGTGCTGGAACTTCTCCTGGACTTCCATAAAAGCTCACCTATCCATAAGTAATTTTCTAATACAGTGTTTTCCAGGAGAGAACACAGACTGAGAGTACCTAGAGCCAGTTCACAGACCACTGCAGGGTCCACTACTAAGACGAAGTCTGTATGCCTATTACCCACTGCTCGGGTGGGTCTTCTAGGTTCCTTGGCATATGGTGGTGGATCCCATAGCTCCCTCAGAGGTACTTTTGTCTGTGGATGGATGCCAAATTGTTGTTGAAGGGGGGATACAATGGCAAATGTCTTATATAGCTATCTTGCTGATATCATTTCCACATAATCCATTTCTCTTGAATAAATGCTCCCAGCATTGTTGTAAGCCTGTGGTCAATTTCCAGAGTTCTGGAAATGTTAATTTTGACTATTTTTGTTCACATTACTTTTATGGAAGCAAGGGTTTTCAGAATTCCTTGCTTGGCCATTCCATGGTGCTTCTCCTGCCTTCCTTTTCACCATAGAATATGGTTATCATCATCCAGACTTAAACATTTTAAATGATATCTTTGCAGAAGAACTATACCAATAAGATGAATAAACTTTCAGAAATGTAAACTTGATTGAGGTGTCCCTTATTATTTAAACTGTCCAAACGCTCAGGCATTTCTGAATAAAAATCAAAGCTCTTATGATATCTAGTTCCAAATTCACTATTGCCTTCCAGGCATCCTGTGACTCAGAAATGTTTGCCAAGTGTGTTGCACTCACTCACAGCTTTCAGTTTTTACATACTCTGTTCCCTTTGCTTGGCCATCTTGCCTAATGAATTCCTTCTAGTCATTCTTCAAGTCAAATATCAAGTCAAAACTCAATCACTTCTTCTCTGAAGACTTTCTGTAATCCCAGAGGTAATGTCTTTTTATATCTTCATCACGCTGCGTGCATTCCTCTATTAAATCACTTTTTATATAGTATGTAATTGTGGTTTGCCATCTCTTTCCCCACCACTTTAAGAGTTGGAATTACAGAATTTCAATTTTTTAAACCCTATGCTTAGGAAAATGCCTGCCATATAGTATGAACTACTTGAATGTTGTCTGAATAACTAGGTGAGAGAGTTGAGAGTCATAGACAAGGAAGTTTGGAAGTGGGAGATAGCAATTAAGAGGATCATGGTGCTAGCTTTTTTCAACCAGAGAATATATTTGGATACTTTTCTTTATCCCTTCTCCAGTAAATGATAAATGGCTTTCTGCCCTGGTGAAGAGAGTCCCCTTTAGCTTAGTAATGCCTCTGAGTGCACTAAGAATTAACGGTTCAGGGCTCAAAGGAAAAGATTTGGCACAGGCAGGGATGGGAGAAGAATTATGCAGCCAAAATATTTCTCTTCTTTTTTTCCTCAAACTCTCTGAAGGGAGAAAACATAAAACTGAATATTATATTAAGCATTAAACAAAGATAATATTCTCACTCTGTGATTAAAGGATAATGGTGTTCTCGTGATGGTGTCAGTTATAATAAACTAAATAAATTATAAGTAGTAATCTTGTTTGTAGGAAGTTATACTGGTTGACATGTCATATCTTTTCCATTTGTAGTTTCCCAAACTTTCTGATTTGTTTCCAACAAAAATTGATGTTGGTAAGATGAATAAAAACCTAAGCATGGGAAGAAGTTGATGGATAGCTTTATGTGGTCTGCATGGAAAAATCCTCCTCAGGAAGGAACCCAAATTACTAACTGGAAAAGGGTGGGAAGAATAACTGATGTCAGTAAAAAAATGTTATGAAAAATCAAAAGGTCAGAACTTTGGATATTTGTAAGTTAAGGTGTATTTTGACTTGTCCTGGAGAGACTCAAAAACTACAATTGAACTGAATTATTTCCAGTGAAATTACTTGGCTCAAATAATTTCCTATTTCAATACCTTGCTGCTATGAGGACAAGTGAAATAGACCAGTGCAACTAATAAGCCAAATTACATAATATTTGGGGGAGACCTTGAAACATGACAGTGTAAACTATATTGCATCCATATTTCTATTCATGCACCATTATTGTAATCAACAGTTAGTTGTTCAAAGTAACCAAGACTTTACTTAAACTCTTTATATTCCTTCTATACGTAGAAAGGTAGATTAATTTCTTGTACAAAAAGAGAAATTTATGTGTGACAGATATAAATTTCATCGATTATTTTAAAATCCAGAATTTTAAAAATACAAATAGTAAATACTGGCGTTTCTGTCACTTCATTTAAAATACTACTAACTGATTAAAAATAATTCTACTAATATATATATATTACTTTGAGCAAGATATCATCTATCAGTTATCTGGTATTCAAGAAAACAAATGTGCTAAAGACACTGATCTGAAATATATTAAATTTCCCCTTCCTTTTAATAGCTGGTATCCCAGTTATTACATATATCACATATACATATAACTATATATAATCATATACAATTATATATGAGATATACATGTTTTAAATTCAGTTTATTTACTCCAGTACTTAAAGAATATTCTACCTTGTTACTAAAGGCAAAAATTGCTAACCCTTCCTAATTTACATGAAACATATTATTAGTCCCCCTTTACAGTGAGGAAAGTGAGTTACACAGAGCTTAATTTATTCACCCACGTTCACCCAACTAGCAAGAAGTTAAGCTGAAGTTGGAACACAAGAATGTTTGACTTCATGTTCTTCCCACCTCTTTCCTTCCCTTTTTCAACACATATTTTTGAGTGTTCACTATACACCAGGTAATGTGCTGTACACCAAAAATTTAATCATGAGAAGATCCCCAAAAAGGAAATTAGTGAATTAGGCAACAAATAATGTGTTATGTTTGACTGAAAATAGAGTTGGTATTTCTAATAGTACTGTCAAGGAGCATAAAGGCAGGGACCATCAGAAAAAATAGTAGCTGTCCTAGGGCGGGCTTTTGGACTGAGGACAGGGCAGGGGGTGAGGGATATCAACTAAGTTATGGGTTAGAAAAAGAAGTCCTATAGAGAAAGGTCATGGATTAAAAAGAAATAACAGGGACTTCCTTGGGGGTCCAGTGGTAAAGAATCCACCTTCTAATGCAGGGGACGTGGATTCGATCCCTGGTGGGGGAGCTCCCCACATGCCTCGGGGCAACTAAGCCTGTGTGCCACAACTACTGAGCCTGTGTGCCTCAACTAGAGAGCCTGTGTGCCACAAACTACAGAGCCCATGTGCTCTGGAACCCATGCGCCACAACTACAGAGCCCACACATGCCACAACGAAAGATCCCGCATGCCCCAATGAAGATCTTCTGTGCCGCCATTAAGACCCGATGCAGCCAAAAAAAAAAAAAAAAAAAGAAATGATAATGGGAGATAAATAGTGGTTGAGATGACAGTGAGTATTAGGACATTCTAAGACAGAGGTAAAAGTGAGAATGAGCCCCAAATAAGTTTAGAAAGACAATTCCTCTAGGGCAGGTCAATGTTTGGAATAGGCAGAAGTTTAAACCTTTTGGTTACAGGAATTAAATTCTAAAGGTAGAAGTCTAGTAGGTTTTAGATTAGAAAGAGGGGCAAGCAAGGGAATGACATTATTGCTGCCATAGATGATGGTATGGCTAAGCATCTATACCTAGGAAATGCCAAAACATGCAGATGTCTCTTAAGTGATCTTAGCTATATAAACAGAGAATAGAAGCACCCCAAAATCAGACAGATCATTACAATAAACAGGGACAACAGAAAAAAGAAAAGAAGAAAAATAAGATTTGGAGAAACACCCATGGGGTTTTTCTTCCTTTCTTAAATTTCTGAATGACTAATTTGTCCCTGGATACCACAAACATCAACTACTCATTCCAAAACTGCTTAGAACATTGTTTTTGAGTTTTTTACAAAACATTTTTCAATCATTAGTCCAAGTTTATATAAGCAGGTTTAGATACAGCCCCTCTGAGCATTCTTATTTAATGATATACGGGATGCTGTACTTTTGAATTGGGTAAATTTCCACTCACTTTATATTTAGGCCTCCCAGGACCTTGTTCTATAATACAGAAGAAAAGCAACTTGATTCCACAGAGGCTACAAGTAAGTTATGGCATTCTCATAAATGTTACTTGGGCTACCCTAGAGAAAAAGCAAAAAGAGATACTCCATAGAATAGTCAGCAGTAGTGAATGAAAAACCTCTAGTTAGATCCAAGAGAGAGAGTATGGCATGTATTATAGCAAAGTGGCTTCAGTACAGCTGTCACGGTTTATATTACATCATGGTTAAGAGCACAGACTCTAAAGATAGGATAACTGGGTTTCAATCTCAGCTCTGCTACTTACTAGCTGTGTGACGCAATAAAGTCACCCAACCCCTCTGCATCTCTGCTTGCTTATTAGTAAAATGAATATATTATAATAGGATCTACTTCAAAGAGTATTATGACAGTTACAGGAGTTGATATATATAAAGTGCCTTGACCAGAACACTACAATCATTATTATTATTTTGTGGTTGGTGACGCAATGTATAGGCTTTGGCAGTAAATAGTCTTAGCATGGTCAAACCAGAAGTGTGCCTGTTTTCTGCTCACGCAACTAGAATCTGACAGAAACTAAATTGAGACTCAAAAAACTCATTGACTACTCCTTACTAAAAATTCAGGTTCATATGACCACAGGCAGAAGTCATATAACTGACATTCTGAACTAAAATAAAACTACCTAACCTAGTATTACCAGTTTGATAGTCTTGAATAAGAGATCTCCTACTATGCCTTCTATAATACAAATGTTTTCCTAACACGTTCTCCTTTGCCACCATTATGCAAAGTATGGAGTACTGACCAGAAGATATCTCATCAACTTTGATCTGACCACGGAAGCAATTAGGTTTTTGCTCTACTTTCCCAGACATCATATTTAGCATTAGTTTTTCTAGAAGTTTTAACATACTTTCACTCATATTGTTTGAATTTAGAGTTAACTAAACCCCCGGGCTGTCCTCAATATTCTGCAAGTTGCTGCACTGACAGGCAAGATGAGCTCCATTTTATTGCGTCTCTTAACTTAATAAACTACCTATTTTAGTTTATTTCCAGTGAAAAGTGACTTCACGCTTGCTGACACATGTTCAGTGGTTATACAAGAAATGTTGATATTTTGTCTTTCGTGCATCAACTCAGTCTTCTCACTCTCTTGCACTTCCGCTTTCCAATTTCTTTGAAGCCACTGTCCATTTGACATGAAAAATGTACTTATAGTCATGTGGCTAATTATTTCAAGGAGAGGTGAAAAAAAAAATCTCGAATATGGCATGATTAACTCCATCTGCTTCAGCTAAAGCAATTGCATACCGCAGAATTTCTTTGCAAAGACAAATTTTCAGCAATTTACTTTTGTTAAATATCGCATTCTGTTCCTCCAATGCTGGACTGATTTTTTTATGTATCTTCAGAGAATCAACACTATCCCATAGCACATCTTAAAGATCATATACTTTTCCTGTGAAATTTTATGCAAGTGAATTGTCTTTGTTAGCTTTTACCAAATTATTATCACTTCTCATGTCATTATTCAGGTTTTTAGCTCTTGGCTTTCTAACTTCCCATTGCAAAAGTGAATAGTCTCATGATGGTTGACTGTTCCATTCAAGATCTGAGGTGAAGAGGCAGAGATGGGGATGAGGCCAGACTAAGGAGTGCTATTCATATCCTTGATATATGACTATTATCTCTGCTACTCAGTTTCATAGCAGCAATGCTTCTCCTGTTGCCATCAGACAGGATTATTTGCAATAAAGCTCTCAAGAGTTTTGCAACTAACCCCAAGGCTGGGGCTGGACCTGAGATGTGCTACTTAGTATCTGATAATCTTAGGTTTTTTAGACTCCCTAACTCTCAGATTCCTCATATGTTAATGAAGATAATTAAGACTGGAATATTCCTGGTAGGGTTGTTAAAGGATTAAGATAAATTATTTAAAGTGTTCCATATAATGCCTGACACACAGAGATTACTCAATAAGCATAGCTATTACTATTTCTGAAAATATGCACTCTTCAAAAGTATTTGTGAAATAACTATTAATTTAGATTAAATTACCTTGTATCAGGTTATGATTAAATGTAAAAGAACTGGAATTTGTTGATGACTTAAAGTAAACAGAACTTTAAGAATATACACAGGATTTTTTGCTTAAACCCTAAAGTACTTGAGAAAAAAAGAAGACAAAATAGCAATAATATTTACTAGGTCTAAGAATTAAAAAGATGGCAAATGCCCAAATAAGAACCTATCCACTCCTTGATTATTTCTTCCACCACATCACTATTACACTTTCTGAATTCTTACACATATTCCGTACCTAAAAATTTACCAGTAAAGTATTAAACTCATGCTTATTTTGATAATTGTTTCACATGCTTTTTTAGCCTATGTTTAAAAATGCAGTATAGCCCTAATGACTTGATTAAGATCCGTTAGTAGACAGGTGTATATGTCTTAAGCTTTAGAACAAAAACTGCATCACCTCCTCATCTGGTTTGACTATATTGGTCTTAAACACCTACACATAAACCTATACATAACAAATGATGAATAACTTATTCTGGTAATTTCATAGTTTGAGAATATTGTGTTACATGGTGGGCCTGGATCTCTCTTCAGGAAAGGACTTCTTGTCAAGTATGGCTGGGATTGCTATTGGTGAACAGTGTTTAGTTGTCAGCCACCCTGGTGATTGCCTCAGATGTAGAGATCTGCCTCACCTAAGGTTTTGTCCCTTCCTATGAGACAGCCTGGGACCTGGGACCTGGGACCCTTTGCTGCAGTGCTTACACCTGGACAAATGTCTCCTCGAGCAACAAAATACAAAGAAACTATAAGGGACTAAAAATAACTGCATGCATGCACATAATTAGTTGGGACTAATTATGAACAAGATACAAAAAGACCAAAAACTCAACAAAAGTAGGGTACTGCACATGCACCGTGCACATAGCAGCACCAAGGGGGTGGGCAGACTACCTAAGCCACCCCTCTGGCCCAACCCCTGGACCCACCCCTACCCTCACCCCATATAAGGGACCAGGTTGCCTCCCCTCGGGGAGCGAACAAGGGAAACTATTACTTGTTTTCACTCCCTCCTGCTGCAGCAGGAGCCCCAATAACGCCTTGCGTGAATTTCTTACCTGGCTCTTATCAATTTCTATTGATTAAGGGAGGCCAAGAACCTTGGTCAGTAACACCTAGAGTGACCCCACTTTCTCTTTGAAGTATCCCTGACCACCATAACTAAAATTGCAGCTCCTTTCCCATAGCAGTACACATGCACTTCTATGTTTATTTCTTTCAATAACATTGCTATATAACATACTTGACATATTTATTTACTTATGTGCCACTGTTTCTCTTTCCCCTTCAGAATACAAGCTCAATGAAGGCAACATTTGAGGTCTGTTTTGTTTACTGCTATATCCCAAGTGCTCAGAAGAGTATCTGAAACATAATAATTGTTCAATAATTGTTTTTTAAATAGCTATGAACTGTAGAGTAAATATCCTACTCTCTGTTAAGGAAGAAAGGTGAAATATGTAGTGTTCAATAAAATAAACAAAAGTTATGTTTGTAATTTGGATTTTCTCAAAGTTCAGCTTCAATGATAAAAGATGGTTATTTATAATGATGAAGCTCTACTTTATTCTTCCCTTGGTTATTTATCCATGAATGTTTATTTCCTTAGTCAAAATCTAGGAGGAGAGGAAAAATGTGTGGCAGTCAATATAGCTCCCTCTTATACACAGCTGTCCAAGGCCACTTAGCTATCTCTTTGTCATTAAAAAAAAAAAAAAGTGTCTGAGCTTTGCTTCCTAAATTTGACTTCAAATCTTCTCGTACATACTTGAATCTCTCACATCCAGCAATTTAACTTCACATCAAGAACTCCCTTTTTATGGGGGGTGAGGGATAGTTTGGGAGTTTGGGACTGACATGTACACACTGCTATATTTAAAATGGATAACCAAAGAGGACCTGCTGGATAGCATAGGGAACTCTGGTCAACACTCTGCAATAACCTAAATGAGAAAAGAATTTGAAAAAGAACAGATACATGTATATGTATAACTGAATCACTTTGGTGTACACCTGAAACTAACACAACATTGTTAATCAACTATACTCCAATGTAAAATTTAAAACAAAACAAAAAAAATAAAACACACAAAAAAATTTCCTTTTTAAAGAAAACCCATTCTTTTTATGGCTTTTTCATTCAAAGGCTTCCCAAGAAACTTTCATAAACTCTCCTCTCTATGCTTGCTCTCAGTACAAGGCACAGCAAATTATTAGCAATTGAAACTCTGCCTCTTTGCCCAATTGGGGTTCCAGGCCACTGGTCCCAGAGTACACCCAGTAAAGTATTCCCTGATAGCTGGGAGGAAAAGTTGGCTTAAAATATTCTTGTAAAATTTTTACTGAGCTATATCTTACATATCATACAATTCATCCATTTCAAGTGTATATTTTAAAGATTATTAATATTACTAACTAGTATAAACATCATCATAGATCAGTTTTAGAACATTTTTATTCCTCAATAAGATTGTTCTTATCCACTTATGCTTAATTACCATTCCCAGCTTCAGGCAACCATTAGTTTACTTTATTTCTCTAAAAATTTGCATATTCTGGATATTTCATATAAATAGAATTATACAATATGTGCATAATATGCCTGGCTTTTGTCATTTAGCATGTTTTGAAGTTCTTCCATGATATAGCATATGTCAATAGTTTTATTGTTGAATAGTATTTCATTGTATGGATATGCCACATTTTGTCGATCCACCTATTTTGTCTATCCAGTTGATTGGCAGTTTTTCAGTTTGGGGACATGATGAATAATGTAACTATGAACGTGTCCTTGTGGGGACATATGTGCTCAATTCTCTTATGTAGATATTTAGTAATTTTATGTTTAACTTTTTGAGAAACTGACAAACCATTGTCCAAAGTGGTTGTAAAAATTTCATTCCCACCAGCATGTTTCTTCACATCCCCCATCAACATTTGCTATTGTCAGTTTCATTTATTATAGGCATTCCAGGTGGTTTGAAATGACATCTTATTGTGGTTTTAAATTGCATTTCTGTGGACAGGGGGATGGGAGTAGGCCAAGTTAAACATCAAAGACCCCACTGTTTTTACTGAAGTTTGGTAGATTTTCTTGAATAATCCATCTTCAGATGGTTGGAAGCCCTTGGTTGGTTTCCAGAGTTCTGAAAGAGTCTGTTTTGCTCATATTTGTTGTTTTTGTGGAGGAGATTTACCAAGGTTCTCACTTCACCACTCCGTAAGTCCTGCTCAAATCTAAAATGTTATGATAAGTTTTAATTTTATAAAATTCATCTTTATTCAGAGATTTCTTAATTCTCCCTCTATATTATCTCTTTTTATTATTTGACTTCTCAACATTTAAAATGTTCTCCATTAGAAATTTATTTTGATAGAAGCTAGCCAGTTGTCTAACCACCACATGTTAAATAGTATTTCCCTTTTCTTCTTTGCATGCTTGTATCACTCTTTGCCAACTACAGGCTTTTTTCAAGCTTGTACTTTTATTAAGAATGATACATTTATTTATACATTTTTTGAACACAGAAAAGTTAAGAGAAAAATAATAGCCCACTGAAATACTGAAATGCCACTTAAATACTATTATCTATATGTTACATTATTTATCTATTTCTCTATCTACTTATGTTTTCTGAAGTTTTACCTGTGTGTAATTTTTACATGAACACACTGGCCAACGAATGCAGAGACATCCAATCATCGTGTCAAAAACTCTTCAACTTTCCATTATTAGGAAAATGCCATGATGATGATGAAATAGTAATAAGAACAAACACATAGTGTCTGTTATGTAACAGGTTCTGTTCTAACTACTTATAAATATTAACTCATTTAATTTTTATATCAACTCTATGAGGTAGGTACTACTATGATCCCCATTTTCCAGATGAAGAAACTGAGGCACAGAAGGGTTAAATAACTTGTCCATGGTGACTCAGCTAGAAAATAGTGGAGTTGGGAATTCCAGTTCCAGAATCTTTACTGTCAAATCTTATTACTATCCTTGCTTTACATGAGTTAACTAAGGCACACAGTGGTTACGAGTTGTTCGACCAGTAACTGGTACAACTAACACTTTGATTCATTCAGACTCTACAGGTGGCAGAGGGCAACTACTGGGGATACAGTACGCACACGCCCCCAGGTTTAAGATGGGAAGACAGTTTGGGGAAGAAGAGATTCCCACTGTCTATATTACCTAGGACTTAAGCTACTTTCCAGAGATCCATTCCCTGACTTCTTGCTTAGAGGGGAGTGTGACAAGACAGTGCAGATGTACCCAGCTAGAAGAAAATTGGAAAACTGGAAGCAACAGGAGTTTGAATTCCAAAATGAGTTGTTAGAACATTTCACTCCAGTAGCAATCTGCCTATAGCAATATCCCAGCTACAAGGGCAGGACCACTCCAACACCTACAAAGAGATGCTGGAAAAAGGTATAGCCAATAACCTTACCAACCACCTGCTTGAGCATCTGTGCTCTCCTGCATAAACTGGCAGCCCAGGCTGACTGATACGATACTCTAGAGTCTAGATGCATTAATGGCTCTTACATCCTGACAACTCTGGGCATGCTGGCAACATACACATCGACTGTGTCACACATATTGGCCAGTTCAGACAAAGAGACCTTCCTAGAATACCCTAGGATTACCACCCCAGGCAGAGACCCCCTCTCCCTCCTCGGAACCCAGGAAGGCTCCTGGCCATCCTACCCAGGCAGCACACAAAGCATGAAAAGGGCCAGCTGAGATCTCTCTAAATTTTGCTAGACCATCTCCTCTTTTATCTTGTTTCATCTACACGAAATTTTTATGTTCATTTCCCCAAACTTTTTCTGGGCATGGTTTTCAAGTGCTCACTTCAGCCAGTGAATGCATTCCTGTTAGTTTCAAAATGTTAACATTGACAGGTGACAGGTAGTAACAGTTTATAAGAATTTTCTATGTTTCTAAGCATTTGCTTACTTTAACTATTGAACGTAAACTTGGAATTTCTTCAACAGGTAATGGTAAACATATGTCATTGATTTGGAACTCAATATAATGCATGAAAGTATTTATGAGAATCACATGCACCTCAGAGTGTCACAGGGAAATTCTTTGGCAGAATCTGCTTATGCCTTCTGTGGTATGTATTCAATCAGAGAACATTATATATTACTTTCTCAAGAGTTTTACAATTGAGCTTATCTAGTAGTGACTATGGAATAAATGTTTTATTATATTTACCATAAATATATATGACTAAATTAGACATGATTAATATCATTGATCTGCTAGAATATGTATTATATAAGTTAACTTTGTTGTAGTAGACATACATTTTTTTTTAAACCCAGTTATAATAATATTTCACTGGACTTCAGAATCTGGTAGCAAATCTACCGAAGAACTTGTGAACAACACAGATAAGGAAATTGTTTCCCTTGGCTCATGAGCCAGATTACACTGTAAAAGGCCATCCTGCCTACACACACACATTGACTACCTGGCACACACATATAAGTTCACTGATGTGACCATTCCCTCCACCATGCTTGCCCCCAGGGATGATTCCTGACAGAGACTGTATGATGAACTGCATTTTGTCCTGTTGTTTATATAGGGTCCAAGAGAACATAGCTTGAGTTTTCAGTTGTGATTCATATCCAGTAACATGTTCAAATCACTTTTTTAAGAAATGACTCAGGTAATGTTTTTCTCTATCTTCTGCAAGACCATTAAGTAGATCTTCCCAAGTACATCCTCTGTTTTATAATAAATCATTTTCAGATATTTGTTTTCCCAAATCTTCCAAAAAGAAAAAAGTATTCTCTCTCTTGTGTTATGCAACTGTTGATAAGCCTTGTGCTGAGGTTTTGTGTATAGATGGAGTTCCTTATCCATGAATGGGGAGGTTTCTATCCCAGTCCAAAGATTTACCAACAGACAGACTTACAAGATAGAAAAAAAGATGAAAACGGGGTATTTTATAGTTATAGGTGTTTGCTTTTGTTGTTTTAAGATGTAGAAGTGGCAAATGGCAATTCAATGTTAAGGAAGATATTATAAAAAATGATAGAAACATTTAAAGATCTTGGCAGTCTAAGTTCATTTAAAGCAATGTTTTTCAAAGTGTGGTACCCTGAACAGCAGCATTACTTAAGGAATTGTTCCATTTCACCCAAGTTATCAATTTTGTGGGCAAAGAGTTATTTATAACATTCCTTTATTACCTTTTTAATATCCATGGGATCAGTAGTAATGAACACCCCCCCCATTTATTTCTGATACTGGTAATTTGTAGCTTTTCTCTTTTTTTTCTTGGTTAGCCCAGCTAGAGTTTTATACATTTTACTAATCTTCTACAAGACCCGCTTTTGGTTTCACTGATTTTATCTATTGATCTCCTGTTTTTATTTGATTTCTGCTCTAATTTTTATTTTCTGCTTACTTTGGATTTAATTTGCCCTTCTTTTCTAGTTTCCTAATATAGAAGCTTAGGTTTCTTAGTTTAGACCTTTCTTCTTTTTTAATATATGCATTCAATACTATAGATATCCTTCTAAGCACTGCTTTCACTATATTCTACAAACGTCAATGTGTTGTATTTTCATTTAGTTTAAAATATATCTTTATTCATCTTGAGATTTCTTATTGCACTGGTGTTACTTAGAAGTGTGCTATCTAATCTACAAATATTTTGGGAATTTCCAGCTATCATTCTATTTATTTTTAATTTAATTACATTGTGAACTGAAAGCATACTTTATATAATTTCTATTCTTTTAAATTCGTTAGAGTGTATTACATCGCCCAGAATATGGTCTATATTGATGAATGTTCCATGTGAGCTTGAGAAGAATGTGCATTCTGATATTATTAAATAATTTATAAACGTCAATTAGAGCCAATTGATTGATGGTGTTGTTCAGTTCAATTATATACTTAATTTTCTGCCTACTGGGTCTGTCAATTATTGATAGAGGGGTGTTGAAATATCCAACTATAATAGTGGATGGATGTCTATTTCTCCTTGAAGTTCTATGAATTTCTCTCTTAAATATTTTGACACTCTGTTATTAAATGCATAAACATTAATGATTGTTATGCCTTCTTAGAGAATTGATTCCTTTATGCTTTTGCAATATCCTCTTTATTCCTGATAATTGTCCTTACCCTGAAGTATGCTTTGCCTGGAATATTATTCTAGATTTCTTTTGATGAGTGTTAGCATGATATATCTTTCAAAATCCCTTTATTTTTTAACCTATTTAAGTCTTTTTTAAATTTTTCCTTCCAGTTTTATTGAGATATAGTTGACACTGTATAAGTTTAAGGTATACAGCATAATGATTTGATTTGTATACATCATGAAGTGATTATCACAAAAACTTTAGTGAATATCCATCAAATCATATAGATACAAAATTAAAGAAATAGAAAAAATAATTTAAAAATTTAAAATATTTTTTCTTGTGCTGAGAACTCTTAGGATTTACCCTCTTAACAGCTTTCATATATAACATAGAGCAGTGTTAATTATTAATTATATTTATCATGTTGTACATTAAATCCCTAGTATTGATTTATCTTATAACTGGAAGTTTATACCTTTTGACTGCCTTCATCCAATTCTCCCTTCCCCCAAGCCCTTGGCTCTGGTAATCAAAAATCTGATCTTTTTCTGTGAGTTCGTTTTTGAAGTATAATTGACCTACAACATTATGTTAGTTGCTGTTACACAACATGACTCAATATTTCTATACACTTCAAATTGATCAGCACAGATAAGTCTACTTACAATATATGACAATACAAAGATATTACTGTACATAGTTATTGACTATATTTCCTACACTGTTTATTTCACACCTGTGACTCATTTGTTTTGCAACTGGAAGTTTGTACCTTTTACTCTCCCTCAACTATTTTTTCCCTTTCCCCACAGCCCCCCAGCAATCACCTATTTGTTCTCTGTATCTATAACTCTGTTTTATGTTTGTTCATTTGTTTTAATATTTTAGCTTCAACATATAAGTGAAACCATACAATATTTGTCTTTAACTGTCTGACTTATTTCACTTAGCATAAGACCCTCTAGGTCCATCCATGTTGTCACAAATGGCAAGACTTCATTCTTTTTTATGGCTGAATAGTATTCCATTGTGTGTGTGTGTGTGTGTGTGTGTGTGTGTGTGTGTATACCACATCTTCTTTATCCATTCATCTGTTAATGGGGACTTCAGTTGCTTTCATAGCTTGACTATTATAAATAATGCTGTAATGAACAAAGGTGTGCATATATCATTTCAATTAGTGTTTTTGATTTCTTCAGATAAATACCCCAAAGTGGAATTGCTGGAACATATAGTAGTTCTCTTTTTAATTTTCTGAGGTATCTCAATATTGTTTTCCATGATGACTGCAACAATTTACATTCCTACCAACAGTGTATGAGGGTTCCCTTTTCTCCACATCCTTGCCAACACTTTGTTCTCTTTTGGATAATAGGCATTCTGACAGGTGTAAGGTGATATCTCATTGTGATTTTCATTTGCATTTCCCTGATGATTAGTGATGTTGAGCATCTTTCTTCTTCTTTTTTTTTTTTTTTTTTTTTTTTTTGCGGTACATGGGCCTCTCACTGTTGTGGCCTCTCCCGTTGTGGAGCACAGGCTCTGGACGCGCAGGCTCAGTGGCCATGGCTCACGGGCCCAGCCGCTCTGCGGCATGTGGGATCTTCCCAGACCGGGGCACGAACCCGTGTCCCCTGCATCGGCAGGCAGACTCTCAACCACTGCACCACCAGGGAAGCCCCCAAGCATCCTTTCATGCTCCTGTTGGTCACCTGTTATGTCTTCCTTGAAAAAATGTTTATTCAGATCCTCTGCCCATTTTTAAATCAGGTTTTTTGTTTGTTTGTTTTTCTGATGTTGAGTTGTATGAGTCCTTTGTATATCTTGGATATTAAACCCTTATTGGATATACCATTTGTAAACAACTTCTCCCATTCAATAGGTGGCCTTTACATTTTGTTAGTAGTTTCCTTCTCTGTGCAAAAGCTTTTTAGTTTAATGTATTCCCATTTGTTTATTTTTGCTTTTTTTCCCCCTTGCCTGAGGAGCCAAATATTACAAAGATCAATATCAAAAAGCATACTGCTTATGTTTTCTTCTAGAAGTTGCTTCAGGTTTTATTTAAATCTAGAATCCATTTTGAGTTTACTTTTGTATGTGGTATGAGAAAATGTTCTAGTTTCATTCTTTTACAAGTAGCTGTCTAGTTTTCCCAGCACCACTTATTAAATAGACTATCTTGTCTCTATTGTATATTCTTGCTTCCTTTGTCACAGATTAATTGACCATAAGTGCATGGGTTTATTTCTGGGCTCTCTATTTTGTCCCATTGATCTATGTGTTGTTTGTGTGCCAGTACCATACTGTTTAGATGACTGTAGCTTTGTAGTATAGTTTGAAATCAGGGAGGGTGATACTTCCAGCTTTGTTCTTTTTTCTCAACATTGTTTTGGCTTTTCTGGGTCTTTTGTTATTTCATAGAAGTTTTAGAATTATTTGTTCTAGTTCTGTGAAAAATGCCCTTAGTATTTTAATAGGGATTACACTGACTCTGTAGACTGCCTTAGGTAGTATGGTCATTCTAATAATATTAATTCTTCCAATCCATGAACACGGTATACCTTTCCATCTGTCTGTGTCATCTTCAATTTCTTTCACCAGTGTCCTAGAATTTTCTGAGTACATGTCTTTCACCTCCTTAGATTCAGTCCTAGGTATTTTACTCTTTTTGATGTGATTGTAAATGGGATTGTTTTCTTAATTTCTTTTTCTGATAGCTCATTGTTAGTGTACAGAAATGCAACAGATTTCTGTATATTAATTTTGTATCCTGCCACTTTCCTGAATTCACTGATGAGCTCTAGTAGTTTTTTAATGGTGTCTTGAGGATTTTCTATACGTAGCATCATGTAATCTGGAAACAGTGACTATTTTACTTCTTCCCTTTCTATTTGGATTCCTTTTTTTAATTTATTTTTTTCTTGTCTGAATTGCTGTAAGTAGGATTTCCAATACCATATTGAATAAAAGCAGTGAGAGTGGGCATCCTTGTCTTGTTCCTGATCTTAGACGAAATGATTTAACCTATTTAAGCCTTAAATTCAACTAGAGTTGTAACTGTTCTCTTTCACTGCACTTGTTCTGTTTTGTTTGTTTTTGTCTTCTCTTTTTTTTGCCTTCTCTGATTCAGTCAAGCATTTTATATGATTGTATTTTCTCACCTCTCAGCATATCAATTGTAATTTTTAAAAAAACATTTAAAGGTTGCCCTACTGTTTTTAATATACATTTATAAGTAATCTAAGTCCATTTTTCCATAACACTATGCTGCTTCACAGGCAGTCCAAGTTCCTTATAACACAGCATTCCCGTTTCATCCCTACCATCCCTAGTAACATTGCTGTCATTCATTATCCATAACCTATAATCAACAAACACATTACTGTTATAATTATTTTAGACAACTGGTTTCTGTTAGATCAATTAAGAATAATAAAAATATTTTATTTTACCTTCATTTATTTCCTTCCCTAATGCTATTCCTTTCCCTGTGTAGATCTCAGTTTCTGACCTACATCATTTTTATTATTTCTGAAAAATGTTTAACATTTCTTGCAAAGTAGATCTACTGACAACATATTCCCTCAAGTTTTGTCTGAGAAAGTCTTTATTTCTCCTTTGCTTTTGAAAGATAATATTGCTAGTATAATAATTTCCTTTGAGGCTAAGCCTTTGTTAAGAAGGACAGAATACTATGGGCTTATTTCCAAATAGTTACTTTTTCCCTCCCCCTGCCAGAAGCATAACAGGATTTTCCTCTGACTTTCACCTCAGACTATATGACAACCCCTTTAAGGCTAAGCCCAGGAAGTTTCATCTTTCAAGCTAGTCCAAGGTCAATCATACTTTAAAAAAAGTTCTATTGTAAAAAGAACACTTAATATGAGATTTACCCTCTTAAAAATTAAATGTACAATATATTACTGTTAACTATAGGTAAAATGTTGTACATTTAAATGTTCCTACCAGTTGCTGTCATCTGTGGCTCCTTCTGTTCTTGGTAAACTGTGATTCTCTATATTCCCCTGTCTCTTCAGTTTTCAGGGCACTCCTTTGCCCTGTGACTTCAATTCTCTAATGATTCTAAACAGAGATGTTAATTCTCACTATGTTTAGCATTTTTTTTTCTTTTTCTTTTTGTGAGAATGGGATTGATTACTTCTAAGCTCTTTACATGTTGGACAGAAAGTTGAGAATATGTAGCTAGATGCAGAGATAAACGTCATATTCAGCTGACTGAGACTCTCACTAATTATAAAAACAATCCTTACTATATAATCACCCTACCTATAAACTGTGTATTCCCACCTATATATACATTCAAAGAAAAACCACTCTACTGACAAACTTTGATGTTCAGATCTGAGGTGCTCTCTCTATTGGAACAGCCTGAATAAAATCATTTTCCTTACTTGTCTGGATTTTTGTCTTCGACACACCTCCTAGCAAATCTATACATAATTTCTCCCTGTTTTATGAAACAGCTTTAAAGACTTTACTATCTTTTTTTCTTTTTTAGGCTCAATAACTTTTTAAAATTGAAGTATAGTTGATTTACACTATTGTGTTAGTTTCAGGTGTAGAGCATAGTGATTCAGTTATATATATATATTTTTTACAGATTATTTTCTATTATAGGTTATTACAATATATTGACTATATTTCCCTGTGCTATGCAGTAAGTCCTTGTTGCTTATCTATTTTATGTATAGTAGTTAGTATCTGTTAATTGCATACTGCTAATTTATCCCTGCCCCCATCCCTTTCCCCTTTGGTAGCCAGAAGTTTGTTTTCTATGTCTGTGAGTCTGTTTCTGTTTTGTATATAGATTCATTTGTATTATTTTTTAGATTCCACGTATAAGTCATATCATATAATATTTGTCTTTCTCTGTCTGACTTACTTCACTTAGCATAATATTCTCTAGGTCTATTTATGTTGTTGCAAATGGCAATATTTTATTCTTTTATATGGCTGAGTAATATTCCATTTTATATACATACACATATGTATATAAATATATATACACACCACATCTTCTTAAGCCAAATGCCTGTTGATGGGCACTTGGGTTGTTTCCATATCTTGGCTATTGCAAATAGTGCTGCTATGAACACTGGGGTGCATAAACTTTATCATTTTAACTTGTTATGAATTTTTCAACCTGAAGCTTTGACTGATAAATTCAAGAATTAATAAAACTATCAGACATTTAATCATACTATCCCATGCCCAAAAGAATCAATTATATATTAGTTGCAAGAAAAAGTTATGATTTTAATGTCAATACCGATAAATCTGTGATATTATAAGAAACATCTTTTTTCAAAATATGGTTTTTACTCTGAGAGCTTCCATAGAAAATTACTATATTAATAAGATTGTTTTCCAATATTTTGACATTTTTATAGTTATACATAATCTTGTTTTGTTATCCAATCCAAATCCTAATACCATCTTCACACAGAATCTGAAATAAATGCAAACGAACAAAAAATTAAATATCCTAACTCTAATCACACATTCTTTCAAGACGCTTATAAATGATGCCTCTTGCAATCCTATGTTCTCAGAACCACAGACTTTGATAGTGAAATTCAATTACAACCTATCCTTGGCAGTATACAGTCTTCTAACAGAATGTCAAAATGGAAACCCTTCTGTTTCAGTTCTGGCTCAGATTTCAAATTCCAAGAAGAAAACAATAATGAGCAAGTGTTTCCACATTCCACACTGAGGTGAAATACTGCCTATATCAGACTAGCAAAGGAAAGAGCAAGGAAACAAAAATGAAAGCTGTTTTTCAAGCCCTAGTTAAATACTCACCACAGCACAAATATTTCTGGATTAAGCAGCTAAGAGAAATAACTTTTTTTCTGGATAAAGTTGTTAAACTGCTATGGCATTTTTTTCCTTCCCTCCACTCAACTCAAAGTGTCAGAAAAGTAAGGATGGTATTCTATTCTTAACTGAATTCACTAAGAGGGGGTTTAATCTAAGCATTTGGAGACCTTGATATATGTGCTCTGGAGTGAAGGAAGAGCATGCAGGTGCCTGAGAAATCTGAGAGAGAGGGAGAGAGAGAGAGAAAGAAGTGAGGTAGCCATCACACACATCCCTGCAATAATTTGTGAGTGTGTTCTATAATCTAGAGTTGTGCCAAAAGAGAAAGAGCTGGTGGTCAGGAATGGAATTAAAAAGGACCATCTGCAGGTTTGATATTACCCAACCAAATGGGTATGCCTTCAGAAATCCAAGGCTGAGGAAGGAATCTGGAGTTGGGGGGCAAGGAACAAATAAACAGGTACATCACCTGAGTAACCAGAAGTGCAGGAGAACACTCCATGAGATAAAGAGTTAAATTTCAGTATCTACTAAAGCAAGATCATGACAGTACTAGATCAGTACAACAATTCCTTCCCCTACCTCTCTTTTCTTCCAACTTCACTGGAGAGGGTAGAAATGTGGGTTAGCAAGCTGGCAAGTTGTGGGAGGCGGGGATGGAGAGAAAGAAGCAATGGTAGGCAAAATAGAGAAAATGAAGGCATATTTCTTTTTTATTACAGGCTCCACACCTGAACAGGTGCAACAAGGGAGAATGGAGATAAGATATCATTGATTATAAGTGAAATGGGTTTTGACAATTACATGAATCTAGACATTTTAATTACTAAAATAAGACCAGACAAAGACATGAGGGCTGCCTTAGATGTCACCAAAGACAGGAAATAACTAGCCCCATAGAAAACTTTGAATAGGCAAAGGGGAAATAGAATATAATTCTTTTCTGCTTGCACCATATGGTGACATTCTTTATGTGTAAAGTTACAGGAAATTGCTACTATTTAGCACCATCCAAAATCAGGGTCCATTTTAACCATAAACTCCCTTCATGAATATAACCATTAACTTAAAAACACCACCTGCAACTGCCCCAGTTCTCAATGATCATCAAAATTTTGGAACTCTTATAATTCAGATTTCCTCCACCTTCTACTGTGAATTTAGTATAAAATATTTTGTGTTGATTTTTCTTATTTTAATGACATACAGTTGTCCCACAATATTTAGTGTTTAATATCTATCAATCTATCCATCACCATCAATATGTTAAATTTATCTATCAATTCTAAATGTTTTCCCATCAGCCTTTGTAATTCTTCTCACTCACCACTCTGCACCATTCCCCAGCTCCAGGCAATCACTAATCTATTTTCTCTCACTATAGATTATGTAGATTATATATATACATACACATAAAACATATATAATTCGGGCTTCCCTGGTGGCGCAGTGGTTGAGAGTCTGCCTGCCGATGCAGGGGACGCGGGTTCATGCCCCGGTCTGGGAAGATCCCACAAACCGCGGAGCGGCTAGGCCCGTGAGCCATGGCCGCTGAGCCTGCGCATCTGGAGGCTGTGCTCCGCAACGGGAGAGGCCACAACAGTGAGAGGCCCAGAAAAAAATATATATATAATTCACTTATGTAAAATAGGGAGAGAGGGTGAGCACACGCGTGTTCGTCCAGGGTCTGATGACCAGAGCACCAGGAGCACTGAAGGGAGGAGATCGATGGACCAGCTGCAACAGTCAGGCAGAGAGTGAATTCAACTTTCCTCCACCTTTTTGTTCTATTCAAGACCTCAGGGGATTAGGTGATACCACCCACGTTGGGGAGAGCCACCTTCTTTACTCATTCCACCAATTTAAGTGTCATTCTCTTCCAGAAACGCCCTCACAAACACACCCAGAATTAATGTTCAATCAGCTACCTGGGCATTTTATGGCTCAGTCAATTTGACACATAAAATTAACCATCACAGAAATCATTCACTATGAACCCTTTTTGATCTGGCATCTTACACTCAACGTAATTATTTTGATATTCAACAATTCATGTTGCAGAGCAGAATCTATTGCATAGATATTCATTTATTCATTCGCCTTTTGATGGACATTCAGGTTGTTTTCAAGTTACTGCTATGAGTAAAACTGCTGTGAACATTTGTGTTCAATCTTTATATGGATATCTGCCTTGGTTTCTCTTGGATAAATGCCTAGTTGTTAAACAGCTGGATCATAATATATGTTTAACTTTCTAAGAAACTTCCAAATAGTTTTGTCAAGTGGTTGCATAATTTTTACACTCCCACTTGCAGTGTATAAGAGTTCTAGTTATTCCACTTCCTCATCAGTACTTATTATTAGCTGAATTTCTGATTTTATACATTCTATGGGTATATTGGTATCTCATTATAGTGCTAATTTGAATTTCCTTAATGACTCATGGTGTTGAGCATTTTTTCATGTGCTTATTTGCCATCAATTAGAGTTACAGCTAATAACCCAAAAATAATATAAAATGGAATCATAAAAACATTCAACCTGAAAGAAGACAAAAAAGGAAAAGAGGAAAAAGATAAGAAATGAGACAATAAAGAAACAAATAATAAGGAGGTAGTTTAATCAATAATATCAATAATCACATTCAACATAAATGATCTAAACACTCCAGTTAAAAGACAGAGATTGCTAGATTGTATAAAACAGTAAGATCCAAATACAACTGCATGAAAGAAACCCGCTTTAAGTATACAGACAGTAATGCATGAAAATTAACGGAATAGGAGAAATACCATAGTAACATTAGTGAAAACAACACTAAAATGGCTGTCGTAATTTAAGACATAAGAGATTTTAGAACTAAGAATATTAAAGGGGCTAAAAAGGGTCATTTCATAATGATAAAGGGATCAATATAAATATAAGATAAATGTAACAGTCCTAAATGTGTGTACACTAAATAACAGAGCTTCAAAATACATAAAGAACAAACTGATGATACTATAAGAAAAACATAAACAAAACCATATATGTAGGACCAGACTGCATCCTTCTCTCAGTGACTGATAGATCAATTAGACAGAATATCCCTAAGGATATAAAAACCATGACCAAAATTACCAACCAACATGAACTAATTGATATTTATGAAACACTCCATTCAACAACAGATTATACATTCGTTTCAAGTGCATACAGAACATTTACCAAGAAAGGCTTTATTCAGGACCATAAAAGAAGTCTTAATTTAGAAAGTCTCAAATTACACAAAGTGTGTTCTCTGACCATAATGGAATTGAATTAGTAACCAATAACAGTAAAATATTAGGAAAGTCCCAAAATATTTGGAAACTATTAATATAAGACAAAATTTTAAATAATCCATTAATCAAAGAATATATGAAAAAAGAAATTAGAAAGCATTCTGAACTGAAGAAAAATGAAAACACAACCTATCAAAAATTCTGAGATGCAGCTGAAACTGTACTAAAAGATAAAATTATAGCACAAAATATCTATGTTAAAAAGAAAATTATCAAATCAGTAGTCATCTATATTCAGAAACTAGCAAAATCTGAGAAAATTAATCACAAAGAAAACACAAGAAATAAAATAGTAATTATGAAAAACAGAAGTAAATGGAAACAAATAAAAATGAAAACTGCTTGTTTGAGAAGACCAATAAAACTGATAAACTTCTAACCAGATGGATAAAGAAAATAAGTGAGAAGGCACAAATTACCAAATTTGGAACAAGAAAGGTGATGTCATTACAAATTTTAAACACACTCAAAGAATAATAAGGGAATATAATAAATTTTACAACAACAATAAATTAGACAATTTGAAGAAATGAGAAACTTCCTTGAAAGACCCTAACCAACAAAGCTCACTCAAGAAGAAACAGGTCATTTGAATAGCCCTAAATCTATCAAACTATTAGTTAAAGTCTTCCTATAATGAAAAATCCACGATCAGACAGTTTCACTGGAAAATTCTATGGAACATTTAAATTCCACAAAAAATCTTCAAGAAAACTGAAGAAGAAGGAACATTTCCCAACTCTGTGTGGCCATTATGATCCTGATCCAAAACCACAAAAATATTACAACAAAAGAAAGCTAGATATGAGTATCCTTTATGATCACAGATGTAAACATTCCTAAAAAGTTTTAGCAACTCAATCCACCAATATGTAAAAAAAATGCGACATAACTAATGGGGTTTATCCCAGGGGTGCCTGCTTAGTCTCACTTGAAAATTAACCAATGTAATTCTCCGTATTAACAGCTTAAAAAGGTAAAACCGTGTGATCATCTGAATAGCTGCAGAAAAAGTGTTTGATGAAATACACTACCCATACCTGATAAAAACTTTCAGCAGTTAAGAATAGAAGTGAACTTCAAACTACAAGGAGATCATGATTTGGTTTACTACTGGACTGGAAAAGCTCTTTACCTCTCCGGATGCCTGGGTACCTGGTTTGTAACTTTAGGACCAGATAAAGGCAGCAGGTTTTATGATGTGCTGTTTAAGGTCTGAAACACTTCTGATGGCCTTCTTGGTCAGTTTCTTTACTGATGCTTGCAACTAGTGTAACCACTTTGACAACCTCGCTTGACAGATTAAATGGCCAGTGAAAGCTTCTCAGGGAACTCTCCTGAAGCCAACATTCCTTGCACAGATCAGCCAGTTCAAGCTGGAGACACAGCATGGTACACGTGTGGTACATGTGTATGAACCAGGAACTCCCCTGTGGAATGTCTCTCAGCCCCTTGCTGCTTGCCTGCATTCTCTTTCTCATTCTGTACCTTATCCTTTGCCTCTAAACAGTAACCTCAAATGTGTGTGCTCTGTGAAGTCTGGTGAATGCTTTCAAATATCAATAATAATAAAAATCTTTGCAATCTGTTAAATGGCATCTACAAAAAACTAACAGCTTATACTTAATGGTGAAAGACTAAATATTTTCCTCTAAAGTTAGGAACAATGCAAGGTGGTAATAATTTTCGTTATTTCTGTTCAACGTTATACTGGAAATTCTAGCCTGTGCATTCAGGTAGAAGAAGAACTAAAAGGCAATCGTCTATGTACAGAATCCTACAAAATTTACAAAACAAGCTTTCAGAACTAGTAAATGAGTTTAACAAGATTGCAATGATACAAGATCAATTTACAAAATTAATCACAGTTCTATTATATTATCAGTGAATAATTGGAAACTGAAATTATGAAAATAATGCCACATAATAATATCAAATATATGAAATATTCAGGTATAAATTTGACAGAACAGGGGCAAGACCTATACACTAAAAATTACAAAACATACCTGGGATAAAATAAAGACCTAAGTAGATGCAGAAATATATTGAATCCATAATTTGGATGACTCAATATTGTTAAGACATTAATTCTTTGCAAATTTATCTTCCTTTTTTTTTTTTTTTTTGGTTGTGCCACGCAGCTTGCAGGATCTTAGTTCCCCGACCAAGGGTTGAATCTGGGCCACCACAGTGAAGGTGCCGAGTCCTAAACACTGGACCGCCAGGGAATTTCTCTTTAGATTCAATGCAGTCCCAATCAAAATCCCTGTAGGCTTTATTTTAGAAATCAACAATTTGTTTCTCAAATTTATGTGGAAATACTAAACGTTTGCCTTTCAAAGACACTGTTATTAAAACAAAAAGGCAAGAAAAGGACTGGGATAAAATATGCCTGAGACATGTATCTGAGAAAGAACTTATGTCTCGAATATATAAAGAATTCCTCTAAATCAATAATTAGAAAATTACACAATTTAAAAATGGGTAAAATATTTTAAGACACTCTTATTTTGATGTTTATCTTTTTATGTGGGTAAGCCTGGCACAGCCTACATTTCTTTAGGCTACCAGCACCAATCACAATTAACAAAGATGTTTAAAATACATCCAAACTTATAGAGAAGGATTTAAATGAAATCTGCTGCCATAAAATTTGTATTTTTTCCTAGAGTCTTTATGAAAGTTATAAATGGAATAAACTACTGTGAATAGTCAAACTACTGAATACAGCAGTTCAGCAATGCTATAACACTCTTCCTGTTCAATTTTGGTGCCTTGTTTTGTTTGGTAGTCTAGACATAGCCTGTTTCTTAGACATGTTTATAAATGGATTGGAAAGGTGGTCTAAATAAAGGCATTACTGAAATACAAAGCATCTTTTTGTTATACATTGTTGTTATTAAGAAAAGATTCCAAAAGAGGGCTTCTGGCAATGAGTCATATATTCTGACAGATGTTTTCTACAGATGAGAGTTCAGCTCCACCCTTCCCAACAATGTAAGTTTTAGAAGGGGAGGTCTGTCTTTTGGAGCCCTTGGGAAATAAGTTGTAGTGTAGACTGTGTTTCTTAAAACCACTCCTATCATTGTTTGAAATCCAATGGCAAAGGTCTTTTCTGGTAAATAAATGATTTTGAAACTTTAAAACTTTCAACGTACTTTGTTCCTTGATTCAAAACTACAGTCTTGCAAGAGAATCTGAAAAACAAAGGAATGGAGAAACACTAGGAAAACTAATTTTACTTCATGAATGTGAAATTAAGTGCGAAGACAAAGATTCCTTGCATCCTAAAATATGACAGAAGCTTAAGAAATTGCCTGATCCAATTTCCTTCTTTCACAGATAAGGAAACTGAGGCCCAGAGTGAGTAGGAGTAAGGAGGCAGGAGTGGAAACCAACAAGCCAAGATCCTACTTCTAGTTCAGTGTTTTTCCCATTACACCTTCTAGAATGACAGGAGGAAATAATCTCTGACAAAATAATTAAAAACACTTAGAGGGGTCAAATAAATTGCCCAAGGTCATATAGCTAGTAAGTGGCAATGCTGGGACAAGAATCTATATATCTGAGACCCCAAAGACCATGATTTATAATATACCACTATATTCTTTAAATAGTATTATAAAACTAATTAAAAAATATTTTTGTTAAAATATATTTGAGTTCCATGAATGAAACTTTCTGGTTTGACTCACCACTGTATTCTTTAGCATATCACAAATACACAATAAATGTTGGATATTCATTCACCAATTCATAAATATTGAGTGATTTTAATGTATGTAATGTTTAACCTGATGCATACCAACTACATACTTAGGAGACAATGGACATTGGTGCTGGTTATAATTCTCTGACAGCAAGAACTTTTCTCCTCTGAAACTCTCTTAGAGATGTCTTTTCATGACCCAAGATATGGAGAGGTGAAGAAAGTTTCTAGTTGATTTATTTTACTCATAGGGAAAAAAATAATAAAAGAATTATATAGATTTCTATTGCTATATGGGCATAGACATATGCAATTCTACCATTAGTTTCATTTTCCTAGAGGAATTAAGAGAGATTGGCCTGAAAGAAAGGTGAGAAAATACTCCAATATAAAATTAAAAGTTAGGGACTTCCCTGGTGCTGCAGTGGTTAAGAATCCGCCTGCCAATGCAGGGGACACGGGTTCAAGCCCTGGTCCTGGAAGATCCCACATGCCGCAGAGCAACTAAGTTGAGCCCACGTGCCGCAACTACTGAAGCCCGTGTGCCTAGAGCCCATGCTCTGCAACAAGAGAAGCTATTGCAATGAGAAGCCTGCATGCCACAACAAAGAGTAGTCCCCACTCGCTGCAACTAGAGGAAAGCCCACCTGCAGCAATGAAGACCCAACGCAGCCAAAAGTAAAATTAAATTTAAAAAAAAATTAAAAGTTAAAAAAAAAGGTGAGAAAATGAACAAAGGAAAATTTCCCTAGTATAAATGTATTTATCTTGATTCCCCTAGTAATCTGGGATTTGCTCCTGGTGCATCTCTCTCTAGCTATAATTTATCATTTTCTATTTCTCTTTCAGTGTCTCAATCTTCCGTCTTTTAAAACACATTCACTGAAATCTGATTACTGCCTGTAAATCTAGCCCTATACTACCACTGTAATCACTGTTATATTGATAATCAGTATGAAGTTACGAAACAACATTTTGAAGGGGAATAACATCGTAAACTTGTTTATACATGCCTCTCACAAATATGCTAAAAATTGGCTGTGCCTTAAAAATATAGCATATGAAGTACCGTGCAAAACATACTACTTCTGGCAAGCATAATCTCAATTCTTTTATTCTTTGTAAATACTTCAATTATGTCTGCTAAGTAGTTTTAAAATTTCCTTTAACATACTGCCATGATTAAGAGCAGACTGTACACGGCTGATATATTTTACATGTTTTTAAAGTGCATGTGCATGTGGTGAGTTTTCCGTAGTTATATGTGCATTCAGATAAATGAAGTCTTTTTCTCCATGTAGTCCTTGCTTAATGTAAAATCCAAAAAAAAATGAATTGTGGTTAGTTTAATGTATTTTTAATCATTCTAAGTACAATTGTTTAAAATATAAAGTTTAAAATACTATATTCAAACAGAAGAATATATTTAATCTTAATAAACTACACCAAAGTAAAGATGTAAATAGCATATTAATAAAGAGCAGCTCTTACATATAAAGTTTAGTAAAATCTGAGAAACAGAACTTAGTAACTAATTTCTAAAACAATTTAGGAAGATGTAATAAATAAGAAAATGAATAAAAGCAATGAAGATGCAAATTAATACCTCCGCAAACATAAAAAGATCCTCATCTTCGTTAATTTAATATAACTAAAACAATGTCATACTTTTTACACAGCTACTTAACTAAATCAAAACACTGACAGAATACAATGCTGTCAAGGATGTGGTAAAAGGGCACTCAAATATTTGGTGTGAGCAGATATTAGTTTTGAAGCATAGTCTGGGAATATGTATGTAATTTTAAAATTTGTCTACTTTTTGCCTCAATGATTCAGCCTTTAAGAATCTACTTTTTGAGGGACTTCAAGACGGTGGAGGAGTTAAGACATGGAGATCACCTTCCTCCCCACAAATACATCAAAAATACATCTGCATGTGGAACAACCCCTACAGAACACCTACTGAACACTGGCAGAAGACCTCAGACTTCCCAAAAGGCAAGAAAATCCCCACGAACCTGGGTAGGACAAAAAAAAAAGAAAAAATGAGAAAAAAGAATTGGGACGGGACCTGCACCTCTGGGAGGGAGCTGTGCAGGAGGAAAAGTTTCCACACACTAGGAACAAACTGCACTGGCAGAGACGGTGAGTGGGCTGGGGGGAAGCTTCAGAGCCACGGAGGAGAGCGCAGCACCAGGGGTGCAGAAGGCAAAGCGGGGAGATTCCCGCACAGAGGATCAGTGCTGACCAGCACTCACCAGCCCGAGAGGCTTGTCTGCTCACCAGCCGGGGCAGGCGGGGGCTGGGAGCTGAGGTTCGGGCTTCAGAGGTCGGATCCCAGGGAGAGGACTGGGGTTGGCTGCGTGAACACAGCCTAAAGGGGGTTAGTGCACAACAGCTAGCCGGGAGGGAGTCCGGGAAAAAGTCTGGACCTGCCTAAGAGGCAAGGGACCAATGTTTCAGGGTTCATGAGGATAGGGGAATCCTTCCCTGTCTGCCCAAAGAAGGCAGAACGCCACCTAAACGACCTCCAGAGACGGGTGTGAGCTGCGGCTATCAGCTTGGACCCCAGAGATGGGCATGGAACGCTAATGCTGCTGCTGCAGCCACCAAGAATCCTGTGTGTAAGCACAGGTCACTATCCATACCCCCTGGGAACCTGTGCAGCACGCCAGTGCCAGGGTCCCGTGATCCAGTGACAACTTCCCCGGGAGAACACACAGTACACCTCAGGCTGTTGCAATGTCACGCCAGCCTCTGCTGCTGCAGAATCGCCCTGCATTCCAATTATAACTACTGCACCCCGCCCTCCCCCCAGCCTGAATGAGCAAGAGCCCCCTAATCAGCTGCTGCTTTAACCCCATCCTGTCTGGGTGAAGAACAGATGCTCTCAGGCGACCCACACAGAGAGGAGGGGCCAAAACAAAACTGAACCCCAGGAGCTGTGCAAACAAAGAAGAGAAAGGGAAATTTCTCCCAGCAGCCTCAGGAGCAGCAGATTAAATACCCACAATCAACTTGATGTACCCTGCAGCTGTGGAATACCTGAATAGACAACGAATCATCCCAAAATTGAGGCGGTGGACTTTGGGAGGAATTGTAGACTTGGGGTTTCCTGTCTGCGACTGATTTGTTTCTGATTTTCTATGTTTATATTAGTTTAGTTTTTAGTGCTTGTTATCATTTGTGGATTTGTTTATTGGTTTGGCTGCTCTCTTCTTTTTTTATTCTTCTTATTTTTTACTTTAATAATTTTTAAAAATTTATTTATTTATTTATTTTTCCTTCTTTTTTTCTCCCTTTTCTTCTAAGCCATGTGGCTGACAGGGGCTTGGTGCTCCGGCCTGGTGTCAGGTCTGAGCCTCTGACGTGGGAGAGGTGAGTTCAGAACATTGGACCACCAGAAACCTCCCGGCCCCACATAATATCAATCAGCAACAGCTCTCCCACAGATCTCCGTCTCAATGCTAAGACCCAGCTCCACCCAAAGGCCAGCAAGCTCTCTGCTGGACGCCCCATGCCAAACAACTAGCAAGACAGGAACACAACCCCACTCATTAGCACACAGGCTGTGTAAAATCATACTAAGTTCACAAACACCCCAAAACGCACCTCCGGATGCGGCCCAGCCACCTAGGAAGACAAGATCCAGCCCCACCCACCAGGAAACAGGCACCAGTCCCCTACACCAGGAAGCTACACAAGCCACTGAACCAACCTCACCCACTGGGGGCAGACATCAAAAACAATGGGAACTATGAACCTGCAGCCTGTGAAAAATAGACCCCAAACACAGCAGGTTAAACAAAATGAGAAGACAGAGAAACACGCAGTAGATAAAGGAGCAAGGTAAAAACCCACCAAACCAAACAAATGAGGAGGAAATAGGCAGTATACCTGAAAAAGAATTCAGAGTAATGGTAGTAAAGGTGATCCAAACTCTTGGAAATAGAATGGAGAAAACACAAGAAACGTTTAACTAGACATAGAAGAATTAAAGAGCAAACAAACGATGATGAACAGCATAATAAATGAAATGAAAAATTCTCTAGAAGGAATCACTAGCATAATAACTGAGGCAGAAGAATGGATAAGGGACCTAGGAGATAAAATAGTGGAAATAACTACTGCAGAGCAGAATAAAGAAAAAAGAATGAAAAGAATTGAGGACAGTTTCAGAGACCTCAGGACAACATTAAATGCACAAACATTCGAATTATTGGGGTCCCAGAAGAAGAGAAAAAGAAAGGGACTGAGAAAATATTTGAAGGGATTATAGTTGAAAACTTCCCTAACATGAGAAAGGAAATAGTCAATCAAGTCCAGGAAGCGCAGAGAGTCCCATACAGGATAAACCCATGGAGAAACATGCCAAGACGCATATTAATCAAACTATCAAAAAGTAAATACAAAGAAAAAATATTAAAAACAGCAAGGAGGGGCTTCCCTGGTGGCACAGTGGTTGAGAGTCTGCCTGCCAATGCAGGGGACATGGGTCCGTGCCCCTGTCTGGGAAGATCCCACATGCCGCGGTGTGGCTGAGCCCGTGAGAAAACAAATGACAATGAAAACATGACCACCCAAAACCTATGGGATGTAGGAAAAGCAGTTCTAAGAGGGGAGTTTATAGCTACACAAACCTACCTCAAGAAACAAGAAACATCTCAACTAAACAACCTACACTTACACCTAAAGCAATTAGAGAAAGAACAAAAAAAATGCAAAGTTATCAGAAGGAAAGAAATCATAAAGAACACATCAGAAATAAATGAAAAAAAAATGAAGGAACAATAGCAAAGATAAATAAAACTAAAAGCTGGTTTTCCGAGAAGATAAACAAAATTGGTAAGCCATTAGCCAGACTCCTCAAGAAAAAAAGGGGGATGACTCAAATCAATAGAATTAGAAATGAAAAAGGAGAAGTGCCAACTGACACTGCAGAAATACAAAGGATGATGAGAGATTACTACAAGCAACTATATGCCAAAAATATGGACAACCTGGAAGAAATGGACAAATTCTTAAAAGCACAACCTTCTGAGGCTGAACCAGGAAGAAAAAGAAAATATAACCAGACAAATCAGAAGCACTGAAATGGAAACTGTGATTAAAATCTTCCAACAAACAAAAGTCCAGGACAAGATAGCTTCACAGGCGAATTCTATCAAACATTTGGGGAAAAGCTAACTCCTATCCTTCTCAAACTCTTCCAAAATATAGCAGAGGGAGGAACACACCCAAAGTCATTCTACGAGGCCACCATCACCCTGATACCAAAAAGCAGACAAAGGTGTCACACAGAAAGAATACTACAGGCCAATATCAGTGATGAACATGATGCAAAAATCCTCAACAAAATACTAGCAAACAGAATCCAACAGCACATTGAAAGGATCATACACCATGATCAAGTGGGGTTTATCCCAGGAATGCAAGGATTCTTCAATATACACAAATCAATCAATGTGATATACCATATTAACAAATTGAAGAATAAAAACCATATGATCGTCTCAATAGAAGCAGAAAAAGCTTTTGACAAAATTCAACACCCATTTATGATAAAAACTCTCCAGAAAGTAGGCATAGAGGGAACTTACCTCAACATAATAAAGGCCATATATGAAAACCCCAGCCAACATCGTTGTCAATGGTGAAAAACTGAAACCATTTCCTCTAAGACCAGGAAAAAGACAAGGTTGCCTACTCTCACTGCAATTATTCAACATAGTTTTGGAAGTTTTACCTACAGCAATCAGAGAAGAAAAAGAAATAAAAGGAATCCAAATTGGAAAAGAAGTAGAACTATCACTGCAGATGACATGATACTATACATAGAGAATCCTAAAGATGCTACCAGAAAACTACTAGAGCTAATCAGTGAATGTGGTAAACTTGCAGGATACAAAATTAGTGCACGGAAATCTCTTGCATTCCTATACACTAATGATGAAAAATCTGAAAGAGAAATTAAGGAAACACTCCCATTTACCATTGCAACAAAAAGAATTAAACACCTAGGAATAAACCTACCTAAGGAAACAAAAGACCTGTATGCAGAAAACTATAAGACACTGATGAAAGAAACTAAAGATGATACAAAAAGATGGAGAGACATACCATGTTCTTGGATTGGAAGAATCAACATTGTGAAAATGACCATACCACCCAAAGCAATCCACAGATTCAGAGCAATCCCTATCAAACTACCAACAGCATTTTTCACAGAACTAGAACAAAAACTTCACAATTTGTATGGAAACACGAAAGACCCCAAACAGCCAAAGCAATCTTGAAAACGAAAAACAGAGCTGGAGGAATCAGGCTCCCTGACTTCAGATTATACTACAATGCTACAGTAATCAAGACAGCATGGTACCGGTACAAAAACAGAAATACAGATCAATGGAACAGGACAGAAAGCCCAGCAATAAACACACACACATATGGTCAAGTTATCTTTGATAAAGGAGGCAAGAATATACAATGGAGAAAAGACAGCCTCTTCAATAAATGGTGCTGGGAAAACTGGGCAGCTACATGTAAAAGAATGAAATTAGAACACTCCCTAGCACCGTATACAAAAATAAACTCAAAATGGATTAAAGACCTAAATGTAAGGCCAGACACTATAAAACTCTTAGAGGAAAACAGGCAGAACACTCTATGACATAAATCATAGCAAGATCCTTTTTGACTCACCTCCTAGAGAAATGGAAATAAAAAGAAAAATAAACAAATGAGACCTAATGAAACTTAAAAGCTTTTGCACAGCAAGGGAAACCATAAACAAGACAAAAAGACAGCCCTCAGAATGGGAGAAAATATTTGCAAATGAAGCAACTGACAGAGGATTAATCTCCAAAATATACAAGCAGCTCATGCAGCTGAATACCAAAAATACAAACAACCCAATCCAAAAATGGGCAGAAGAGCTAAACAGACATTTCTCCAAAGCAGATATACAGATTGCCAACAAACACATGAAAAGGATGCTCAATAACACTAATCATTAGAGAAATGCAAATCAAAACTACAATGAGGTATCACCTCACACCAGTCAGAATGGCCATCATCAAAAGGTCTACACAGGCTTCCCTGGTGGCGCAGTGGTGGAGAGTCTGCCTGCCAATGTAGGGGACGCAGGTTCGTGCCCCAGTCCGGGAATATCTGCCTGCCAATGCCGCGGAGCGGCTGGGCCCGTGAGCCAAGGCCATTGAGCCTGCGCTTCCGGAGACTGTGTTCCGTAACAGGAGAGGCCACAACAGTGAGAGACCCGCCACCCCCCCAAAAAAAAGGTCTACAAACAATACATGCTAGAGAGGTTGTGGAGAAAAGGGAACCCTCTTGCACTTTTGGTGGGAATGTAAATTGATACAGCCACTATGGAGAACAGTATGGAGGTTCCTTAAAAAACTAAAAATAGAACTACCATATGACCTAGCAATCCCACCACTGGGCACAGACCCTGAGAAAACCATAATTCAAAAAGAGTCATGTACCACAATGTTCACTGCAGAACTATTTACAACAGCCAGGTCATGGAAGCAACCTAAGTGTCCATCGACAGATGAATGGATAAAGAAGATGTGGCACATATATATAGTGTAATATTACTCAGCCATAAAAAGAAACGAAATTGTTATTTGTAGTGTGGTGGATGGACCTAGAGTCTGTCATATAGAGTGAAGTTAGAAAGAGAAAAACAAATACCTATGCTAACACATACATATGGAATCTAAAAAGGTTCTGAAGAACCTAGGGACAGGACAGGAATAAAGACGCAGACGTAGAGAATGGACTTGAGGACACAGGGAGGGGGAAGGGTAAGCTGGGATGAAGTCAGAGAGTAGCAATGACATATATACACTACCAAATGTAAAACAGATAGCTAGTAGGAAGCAGCTGCATCGCACAGGGAGATCAGCTCGGTGCTTTGTGACCACCTAGAGGGGTGGAATAGGGAGGGTGGGAGGGAGACACCAGAGGGAGGGGAAATGGGTATATACGTATACATATAGCCGATTCACTTTGTTATACAGCAGAAACTAACACAACATTTTAAAGCAATTATACTGCAATAAAGATGTTAAAAAAAAAATAGTGAGATCCTCAGTATAATTTGAGCTCCAGTATGGATTAAGGCGATGAAGATTTGCCAACTGGTGCATTTCAGCAGACATTAAAGTTAATTCGGAACCTATGCAGTAGATGTGCAAAGTCAATCCACTG
>NW_020175410.1:1621429-1662987 GCF_003031525.2 Neophocaena asiaeorientalis asiaeorientalis
GCGGCATGTGGGATCTTCCCGGACCGGGGCACGAACCCGCGTCCCCTGCATCGGCAGGCGGACTCTCAACCACTGCGCCACCAGGGAAGCCCCCCTTTATATCTTTTTGATGTATAAATTCTTAGGCCAGTTATACTGTCCTAACCATGGTAGCACACACACACATGCACACACATATTCACACTCTCACAGAGAGCAATACTGGTTTCAAATATTACATGCAGTTTCAATGTCAGTAAAGTAACATAAGAGAAAAAATACAGTACCTTTATTCAAAGATTACTATGAAACTATTAAATGGAATGAGATATTGACCTGTAAACCTACATATGATAACCTATTAAGTGGATAAAAATGCCAAAACCAATATATGTAACATGATTCCAGTTTTGTACACAAGAAGCTAATTAATGAATGTAATAAATGTATCAAAGCAGATATCTCCAAAGATATGTACAAATGTATCAAAGTAGATATCTCCAAAGATATGTACAAATGTGTGGAAATTAGAAAAAATATATTTAGCAAATTCTGTAGTGGTTACATTTGGGAGATGGAAGTGACCAAGCAAACATAAGAATGACTTTCACTGTGTAAGGTAAAAAAGTAAAGAATTTGAGGTTATTGGTGGTTTCTCTTTTTTGTGACTACAAATTTAAAAAGAGGAAGGAAAGATGATGGCACACTGGCTACTAAACTATAGATTTATTGCAACACATTATATCTGATGTATTAAATGAAATCAAGGAATTCTGCATCAATAGGAGAACCAAAAAATTTGGACTGTGGCCCAGGTAGAATTAGCTCCACTGGAAATAGCTGGTCTCTGGAAACTAGATAGATATCTACAATATTCAGGTTTATGCAGGAACAGTTACCAAGGTGATATAGTGAACAGTAAGCAAAATACAACACCATAAGAACTGGGCAGATCAGTCAATGAGCAAAGATCCAAGTAGTATATATAAAGTTAGCACCAAAGAGCTACTGCTAGTTAGAAACTCCAACCACTGGGTTAAGTTACAGGTCTCCATAACCTCTGATCCTTGTGGGAGACACAACAGGTTATCAGGGCATACAGTTGTGTACTATCTAGCTACTGAAATATGGATAAGGGATGAAAAATCACTGTCCCAAAGTACAAGACAAAGACCACATTTAAGACCAGCTAAAATATTAATTTGAAGTTGAAATACTGAGCTACACACTCAGGAGACCTGTCTAGAACAGAAGAGGAAGACAATTCACCTGAACAAAAAAAGATCTATCTCAAAAAAAGATCTATCTCACATCTCTGCTCGCAATTTGGCTGAACCACCAGTAAAACACATATTATTGATATTTTTCCTTCCCTCATAAAAAAATTTACAGTTTCAAATTTTCCTATTGCTCCCCATGGCACCATAATATTTTAGTCCACTAGACTCAAAATTTAGAATTGTCTGTAACTCTTTTTCTCCTTTACCAACATCCACAAATCTCAACCAAGTCCACATATCTTTGTTTCGTTCTAATTACTTAAATAGTCATTTGACTTACGTTTCTTTTTCTGATCAACCCTCCTGAGAAGTGTCAAGATAATCCTTTTCAAATTAAATCTTACAAAGTCTCTACTCATCCCAAGGACGTCAGCTATAATGACACGCTGTCTCTCAGACAGCCATACTCACAGACTCTCCCTTCTCAGGTGGTTTGCATTGCCACGACCCTGGGTAATTTCCCAACTCTAGAAATTGAGAAAAGTTTCCCTCTAAGTACAATAGAGCAGAGTGGTTAAGATAATGGCCTCTAAAACAAGACTCGATTCGTCCTGAATCTGCATAACCACATTCCAGCGACACAACTTTTAGACATATGATTAAATCACTTTAGGCTTAAGTTTACTTATCCATAAAATAGGCATAATATTTCATAAAATTTTTATTTAATATAATTGTTGTTAGAATTCAATGTTTTCTTCCATATAAAGTTTGTTGTTATTTTTTTGGCACAGAGGCTGACGCATAATTAACAATTATTATCATCATCATCACAATCAGCATTCCTTCAAAAGACAGCATTTTCCTTTCTGTATGTATTTAACAGTGTACCCATGTAGCCTTTTAAAAGTATACAAAATATTTTTGTTCCTGCAAAGAATATTATGAAGTTTTATAATAAGAAGAAATAACTTACTGATATGATGCTTTCCTCATCTTTCAAGTTCTCCTGCTTTTTCCTCCATAGCACAAGCCTGTGGTTCTTTCCACTGTAACCTTTAGGTGAAAAGCCTTCCTTGGAAATTTGTCAATCCAAAACTAAATATCTTTTTGCTAAAGAAAATCCAGGTGCAGATTAATCCAGGTATCTATGTTCTTGAACTCGTTATTTTCCTAGTGAAGGGCAGTGTTATTTTAATGAACCAAAAGTAACTGAGGAAATAAATTAATGCCTCGGATGAGTACACGGGAAACTCCTGAACTAATTCAAAGGAAATGTAGAAATGATTCCCCGGAACCCAAAAGTCATCAGGAATCCCAGGGGCGGCTCCATCAGCTTCTGGGCATTGAGGCTGGCTCATCAAACTGAATTTATTTATTAAGTGCCAAGGGTCCAGGCGGATCCCTCTACTATGGCCTGTGTTTGGTGAGGTTCCGGGAGCAAGAATCCCCAGCAGCCAGGGCCCTGTGGGTTGTCCCATCTCTGCAATCCTACAAGCAAGCCGGTCCTGCTGCTGGAGAGAGAAGTGGGGCGTGTAAAGCGGGTACCACTCCATCCTATCGTGCCTAGCTCGCTTCACGTGCTCCGCACTTGCGAGGACCAGTAATAATTTTCATGAGCGATGACGGCGGACCGGCTGCTGAAACTGATGTTGCACAGACGGCAGTACCTGTGGTTGCCGGGGCTCTGGAATGTCCTAGTCCGTCTGAGTGGGAAAGGGACGTGGTGGGAAGCCAGCACAGCTTCCAGCGCCGGTGAAGGGCTGTGGGCTGGCGTGGTGGCGGGGAACCGGGCCAGACTGGGGCGGCTCCTTCAGCTCCGTGGAGGCTGTCCGGGGAGGGGAGGCGAGGGGCCGAGGCTACGAGGAGGTGGTGAGCGAAAGCGGAGCTCCTTAGGCCGGTGACCAGGCGCCGCCCGGCAGCTGCACGAGGCTCGCCCCCCAGCAGGCCGCGCGCCAGGCGGAAGTGCTCCAGACCGTCTCCCGCGACCACGCAGCCCGGGTGCGTAGGGACGCACGTCGGCAGCCCGGGCGCTGGTGAAGGTGTGCAGACGGAGAGGCACCAGCGCTTCTTGTGTGCCAGGTAGGACTCGAGGCTGTGCAAGCTTACGTGGCGGGGTGTGCCCTTGTGGTAGTTGGCCAGGGGCTGCGGGGAAAGCGCGTCGCGGGGGGCAGGGGGACCTGGAGCCCCGGCTTGCTCAGGTCGATGGGAGTCTTTGGGGGACTGCACTGGGCCAGCAAGCCAGTCCCCTTCCCCTTTCGCTCTCGCTCGTGGCGTGGCGATGCAGAGTTACCCTGGTGACTTTCTGCCACTCGTTAAGCCAAATACCCAATACATTGAATTTGCAACTATAGTTTTTAATGATCAACTTACACATTGCTGAACTTGGCCATTGGCCCACAGAATGTATAACCTTAAGGTTTCAGTGTCCAAAACGCTCCTAATATCTCTGACACCATTAGTAGGAGTGTTGGGAAGAGAATCAGATTGGTCACTGGCCAGCCAAGAAACTGAATAGCTTTAAATCAAATGTCTATTCTTGTCCAGTCAGAAATGGCCAGAGGTGGAGCTTTCTCTAGACCCACTGCTCAGTCGACAGATACTATGAGCCAAAGCAACGTCTCTGAAAAGGAAGCATAGAAAACACAGGTGAATTGGCTGACACATTAGCTGCAGTGTCCTTTGCCTAAACCTCCAGCAACACCAAATTTAATATCTCAAGAGAATCATCACTGATTAGACAGTCGTAAGGCACTAGCGTCTTCTATCTCCTGTTATTTATGCTAAGTATAGCTCATTGTTCATTTATCGTTAATCTTCTACTGTGTTAATACTAGCAATATCTTTTTTGACATTGATGGAGGACCTATTCATATCACATATTCGATGCAAGGGGGAGTTGAGTTTAGTGGAATGGGAATTGAGTTAAAACTATGCAGGAATTGAAGAGAAATTAAGGGAAATGGTTCTTTGTTCTGTACTCAGACTCTTCTACCACATGCGTCAACTTCCAGGGGGAATGAGGGACTTTCCAAAACCAAATCTGTATAGGTTTCCAGTATATTCTTTACAAGACAAGGTCAGACGTTGATGGTAGGGAATCCAGTGGTTCCTTCTCTTCCTATTGGCTGTCATAGGCATTATCGACCAGCAACATTCTCGATCTATAACACAGGGAAAGAACAGTCTTTTCAAATGCATCATTCTTTCCACATTTGAATAGTTATTATATATTGGTATGCAGGGTCTTCTGCCCCAGAAGTTGTGTGCAGAAATATTACAAATCGAATAAAAGGTCAGGCCATTCTAGTATTCCACCTGAAAAGGTCAAGAGTGCACTGGGCCAGGTCTAACCACACACTGGAATCAGATGGGAGTTTTGATAACCTACTATTGTCCAAGATCCACCCCTGAACAATTTAATCAGTATGTTTAGTTATAGGCTTACCCATTGGTATTTCTTTAAAGTTACCCTGGTGATTCTCATGTGTAGTCAGGTTTGAGAAGCATAGGCAAGGTCTTAGGGGAATAAAAATTATTAAGAACGCATGGAAGCAGATTCTAGCCAGCTGGCTGTACTTCTCCAAACTTAAAAAAACAACAATAGGGCTTCCCTGGTGGCGCAGTGTTTGAGAGTCCGCCTGCTGATGCAGGGGATACGGGTTCGTGCCCCGGTCCGGGAAGATCCCACATGCCGCGGAGCGGCTGGGCCCGTGAGCCATGACCACTGGGCCTGCACGTCCAGAGCCTGTGCTCCGTGACGGGAGAGGCCGCTGCGGTGAGAGGCCCGCGTACCGCAAAAAAGAAAAAAAAAACAAACAATAACAATAACAGCAACAATAACAAAAAACCACCCCTGGAGGAAGTCAGGAAAACCCAAGCATTCAAGAAACTGTGGGCAGCCTAGATGCTTCCTAGAAAGGGCTGTCACTCAATCACAGCTCCCAAAACTGTGTACTCCACCTCAGACATGGGGCAGAGGCCACTAGATTCAAATTGCGGTGTTCCAGATTACGTACTTTAAATACAAAGAAAAAAGCATAGCATGTTATTCTTACTGGACCATTGTAGCAAGATTTATTCATAAACTAATGATATTGATCCTAAGATTTTTCTGGGACTACTATCAAGATATAAGAAGGGGAGGAACACTGAATGATGAATAATAATAATTGTCATCTGGTAAGTTATAGTGCAGTTTTTTCAAAGGGTGGCCTTAGACAAGTCTCTTAATCAAGCTGCCTCTCAATTTCCTTGTTTCTAAAGTTACTAGGTTGATCTGTTTGTTTACTCAGTCATCCATTCATTTATGCAGGGAGCTTACACTGGTTATCTCTAGTCAGGCCTTGTCCAGTTTTAGGATTACTAAATGGATCAAGCATGCTTTCTGCCTTTAAAATCATGACTTCCAAGTAAGTGGTTACAGTGCAATGTGAGTAGGAAGCCTGGGTAGATTAATAGAGGGATTGAAGAGGTCAGGAAAGATTACTCATACGAGTGCCCTTTTTGTAGATAGAATTAGTAGGGAACTCCCTGGCCATCCAGTGGTTAGGACTCCATGCTTTCACTGCCAAGGGCCAGGGTTCTATCCCTGGGCACTGAGATCCAACGAGCTGCATGGTGCGGCCAAAAAAGAAAAAAAAAGTAGTTAGAATTAGTAAACATTTAGTAGAATGCCATCATTAAATGAATGAATATGTCCTAAATATATGATATTGGGGTTAGGAGTGGGTGGTTGAGAGAGAAAGCACACGGCCTTTAAAATAACTGTCACCAGTTCGGTGTGGGTGAATTTCAGGTTTCAGTTAGAGAAGTGAGGTGATAAAATCTTAACGTGAGGGACTGTTGTTGAGTACCAGTGTGTATTTTTATGTAGTGATGGTGGGATAATCACATTAGGAAAATCAGTGTGAGAACCGTGGAAAGGATAAATTGAAGAATGGTGTCATTGAGGTTAGGAACCCAGGGACTGAAGCAGTAGTTCAGAGGAGAAGTTATGATGGCCTGAAGTAAGAGCTTTCTGGTAATACAATTTTCATTCTGTGTTAGAATGAAAAAATGAATTCATAACCTCCAAAAAATAACACCTACAAAGTATATTTAATGGTATTTTCACAGTACAAATAATGTGTGTGTATATATTTAGAACTTGGAGGCCAAGTTTTCATTATCTTCTTCTAATTACCAGTTAACAAGATTATATTACTGTGAGAATGAATACATCTATAGGGATGTTGACTAGTAGTACTGGGTTTGAAGATAGCCCCAGATTTCTAAACAGCTCTATACATCTTTAATTATCTCATCTCTCATATATCCCTGGGGATTTTCAGAAAAATAGCATGTAATGTCAACTCTGTAGTTAAACTATACGAAACAAACCCTTGGGAACTATCGACTTATCAGTCTTTACTACTGAAAACATAACATGGTTTAAGTAGAGCTACTCTAAATGGTTCAGATTACATTTAGGTAATATTTTGAGTGAGATGAAGACAGAGAGATTTTCACCCAAACAACTAGTTTAAATTGCCTACCTTTGTGTCCCAGATTGTTTTTGATGAAGTGAACCAAGTGTATAAAAAAGCTTCCTTTCCAAAAAGGAAAAAGCCTTTATATTGCTGAGGTCTGGACAAATGCAAACTGAATACTCTTTCTTCCTAAAAGTGAAACAATCAGAACATTATTTGTGGCCCTTTAAAATTCTTCATAAAGTTTTTAACGAAGTCAACCAAATAGAGCTTTATGATCCAGCAAATGTTCTTTTCATTCATTTCATTTATAATGCATAATGGAGATTATGTATGAGAGAAGAAATGCCTTGAGGTAAATACTATGTACAACTTTTTATTGTTTATGCTTATAAGCAAATTATCTTTTTGAATCTTTAGTGTAGATTCAAGTGCCAAAGCCAATTCAGTTACCCATGGAAGCATTTATGTTTCATCTTGGAAACTTGCTTACCCTTTGGCCTCCCAGTTTGGATGAGTTCTCCTCTTCTGCTTTTCTAATTGTGTAGTGAAAAGGGAGACATGTTGGACCCCAAAAGGACATTTATTTCAAAATACTCAAATAATTTCTCTGCTTCTGTCAGAAGAGGAGGAGAAAGAGGACGAGGAAGAAAGGGAGGGTAGGAAATGATAATAAGCCAATTGACTGTTAGTTTTGGAAAGAAAAGCCTATACCACATGCCCATGAGAGACTTTAATGTCTTTAACTAAAGCAGTGTTCCAAGGCAAAATTTAGAATAGTGAGCCTCCCATTCAGCAGGCTCTAAACCAAATGACTATACAAAAATGTCTCGTGATAACACTTCAATGATTTAGTAATACGTTTCATTTCAATTATTTTCAAGTACCACAAGAGAAAAATAAAGACTAACGGGCCTTTAAGTGTAAAGCTCAAATCTGTATTAGGATAAAAGGTAGGCTTTTTCTGTACCCTAAAATACCATGAGAAGGCCAGTGATACAGAAAGTCATGGAAGTATTCTCTGCATAACACACCATCACAGTTAGAAAGACATGGACAAAGTATGGACACTATATTGTCCTGGAGAAAATATTGGTCCTGATTAAAATTAATTGAATTTTCCAATAGTAACTAGCTTCGGAAGCTGTGTTTTTGTGTGACCCGTGGATCTACATATAGTGATCCATGGACTATGTGACTACATACTTTTGGCTAGCTGGAAACCACCTACATCATTTATTATGAAGCCATATAAAAAGGAAAAAATGATGAGTTCAAAATAAAATGTTTTATGTTAGACACAACTGTATATTACATGGCTTAAGAAAGTATTTGAGTTATTTACAGTCAGAGGCCTTGTTTTAGAATCTTTTCTTCCATTGCATTTTGAACTGCAACTGGTAGATGGCGCCGACAGGGTGTGATTCACTGTCAGGGATGAAAACATTCTTCCAGTCTTTTCTCAGAATTTCAAAAGCAAGTTCCATATTTGCAGAATCTGTTGAGGGAATGTTCATCAGTGTTACATATACTGAGAATTGATTTTCCAAGTAATTCTCAGAAATGTCATTGTATTTTGTGAAGTGCTTTTGGTTGGCTGTTGTTCCAGATAATTAAGATGTCTAAATCTAGTGTTCCTGACAGACTTCTACTTCTCCAACACTTAAGCATATTTTCCAATTTTTCTTAAGTTGGTTTTTGTTTTTGTGATTTTTTTCCCCACATCTCGGTGCCAGTGATGGATCATATAGGTATAGGAAGTAGACGCTTTTTAAGATATAAGACCTTTCTTTCTTGTCGGTGGCTATAACTATATCCTGTTCCAATTCAACTCTTTAATTCCATAACATCTAAACCTTTAAAATCATGCAGGGCTGGTGCAACATTTGTCTTTATCATCTTTCAGCCACATAACAGATTAAGACTATCTTGTTCACTTGCTTGTGAGTTTAGTGAATAATTTTAAAATATAAGAAAGGGGATTGTGAAGTTTGTAGGAAAAGCAAATAATTCAGAGGGGAAAAGAAAGAATAGGAACAAAACAAGGAAATATATCTTTCAGGTTTAATTTCCTTAGAGGTAGAGTGGTGGAGTCAGCCATTTTCGTGGTTCAGTCAACACAAGTTCAAAACATCTGACCACTGGAAAAATAGGGATTTTCCACATCTGCATATTATAGGTCATTTCATAACAACACCAACAATAACACAACACTTTTAGAAGTTTTTTCCTTAGATTTATTCTGTTACTAGAAATTAAAATGTAATTATGTGGAGGAGTTATCTGCTATTGGTTTAGAGTCTACATTTAAAATATAAATTTTAGAATAAATACGTATACAATAATTGGCAAATGTCTTTGTTCAAATGATTACAAAGTTATCAGGGCTCACCTGTCACCTAAGGATGTCCATTTTCTAATAGTTATAGCTAAAGAATTCCATAAAGACCATCTTAAATGTATAGTTTTTAGATTGGCATTCCATATTAAAAGCAGATAAGGGATTTTTTTTTTTTTTTAGTTTTGTCTTGAAAGATTTTATGTTTTGGTTTTTGGGGTTTTTTTGAAATTTATTTTATTTTATTAAAATTGAAGTACAGTTGATTTACAATGTTGTGTTAGTTTCAGGTGTACACCACAGTGATTCAGTTCATATATATATTCTTCTCCCTTATAGGTTATTACAAAATATTGAGTATAGTTCCCTGTGCTCTACAGTAGGTCCTTGTTGGTTACCTATTTTATATAGATAAGGAATATTCTTAGAGATAATGTCTTCTCTTTTCTCTATGAAGATCATGGTATTTAGTATAGGCCATGTATAAATTGGGCACTCAAGAAGCCTTCTAAATTTGAGGCATTAAAATCTATACATTTAATACAACATTTTAACATTCTTAAATTTTAAAAGTATAGAGTTTGACTTTTTAATTTTAAAATTCAATTCTGGGTGATCTCTAAGTATTTATTTCTTGCCAAAAATATGAAAATAGAAAAAGCGGTAATGTAAAAAAAGTACTTTTATCATCTAAATTAAATATGTTATTACAATATTTTCTTTTCCTTTATAGATTACTTTTATTTCCAACTATAACCCAAATGCTCAAAATTCATTATACCATGTATAGGTGTGACTCAGTTAATTATGCCTTCTTGAGCATCTGCTGTATTGAAAGAAATGTTATACAGTGTGAAATAATGGTTCATATTCACTGCTGAGAATCATAGGGAAATGAAAATTCTCCTAGGGTGTCAAGAATTTGGGAACCCAAATGTATATCCTCCTGATATCAGGACACAAGTGAGGAAAGAATGAGACAGTAGTCATACAACCTGTGCTTCTTTGTTTGCATAGAACCATGATCTTTTTGACTGGATTTTAAACCAAGTTAATGGCTTTTAGTCACCCATTGGGTTTTTACTTTATTCTTTTTTTCTGTTATAATTGTGTTTATTTGGGAAAAATATTCACATGTATGTATTAATTGAACATATATATATATATACTTATATATGTATTTAGAATACATATTTAGAGTTCTAGAATATTGGAGGTCTAAATTATCCCAAGACCATTTGAAGATTTGTCATCATAGTAATGGCAATCATAAATCATGAACATTGAGAATGTCCTAACTACATCAGTCCCCAAACCACAACCCTTAATGAGCTTTTCTCACCCAATTATAAGCACTTTGCAAACTCCCCAAGATTGTATCTGTTTAACATAATTTGTCTTTTTAAAAACAAACACTTTTTAAAACACTAGGTAACTTATGGAAAAGATAACTGGAAATATGTCACTGAATAAATGAAATTAGATGGGAAAATGCAATCATTTAGAAACTCCAATTAATTATCATTTTCAAGAAAAGAGCCTATTATTACTATATGGACATACTTACAGTTAGATTATAGCCAGATTGTTACTTTGCAGATCACACGCTGGTATCGTATTGTTAAATACCTCCAACTTAGATGATAATCTTGTAGATAGAGGTTATTAAAATAAAAGGCTTTTATTTTCACCGAAATGGGTTGAAAATAAAAGAAAATCTTTTTTGTGGTTCAATGTATGAAGCACAGTATTACAAATATAAAAATTTTAAGATGTTATGAGAAACCCCAAAATGTCTTTAAAACAAACTCTTTCATACTAAGGTATTGTATATTCAGATATTGAAAATTTAAAATCAAAACTATTGATTAGAATTGGACAAGAAGTCAAAAATTCTGCTTAGTGCTTCTAACTGCCTACCTGTATTTCTTCAACTATATCAGTATTATTTTGCCTCAATCCATTAATTTCTTCTTAAAATCAACTCAACCTTTATGAGTGTCTTAATTTAAAATATACATTGATAAAATTAACTATTAAATTAATATTAAATAACATTAAATAACTATTTTAATATTCTATTTCTGGGATAATATAGAGATTTTAAAATATCATGTAGTAGTTATTATAGATGTAAAAATTTAATTTCTTTGATTAGCAATAAAATGTCTCTTAACATTTCTCTGTACCTGAGCCTGGATTCAGAAATAGATTTTTTGGTGTAGTGTCTTTTTCAAATACAGGCTTGTTTTCTTCAGATTGGGAAGATATGTTATTAATTTAAAATAAGTCTTATGAAAATTACATAGGAAGAAAATATCTTTTCAGATCATGTCACTTTATTATTTTTATGGCAGAAATACATAGTACTTTCCCAGTTTATATTCCCCTTTAATGTGGTAGGTATGTATGTATACATATATATATCCAAATTATTAACACAAATGAAAGGTTCTCTGTCTCTCTAGGTAGATAGATATGTCTACAAAGAAGATATGACATATATTAGGTATTAGATAAATATTAGGTATAAGATATAAGTATAGATATCTATATTTCTATATACATTTCTCTATATATAGAGAGAAATATATTTATCTAAGTATAGATATCTATAGAGAGATCTCTGTATATACATATCTATCTGTCTATATAGGTAGGTAGAAAGAGGGATAGTCAGACAATCTTTCATTTTTTTAAAAAATTAGGACATATGTTTTCTGTGTTTTGAAAGTAAGAAAGCCTTATGCTAGCACGTCTAACTGGAGAAATCATATTAAATCTCTAGTGGTGATTAAATAATTAAAATTTATTCTTAAACATCTTCTGGAAGAGGACAAAAAGAATAATTTCAACATACACATTTTAATCCCAGATAATCGCCAGTTTAAAAAATGTGTGGTCTTTATATTCTCATTTGCTTGCAAATTTGAATAAATCCTTATAGTGCTTAACGGATATTTGTTGAGCAAAGGAATAAAAATCAGTGTTGTTAATGGTGATTGCATTTCCAACCTGACCCACAATGTTTAGCCTACATATTGTACATAAAGGATAATTCTGTACTAGTATTGCAAAAAATATTAAGCATAAGAAAAATTCAGTCAGAATCCTATCCTGAGATGCCACAATCACACCCCAGCTCTGACACTGGAATAGGAAGACCCTAGCAGGTTTTAGTATTTGGCATTTCATAAACTGTAAGCTACCATTTGTGGTGCCATGTCTGGCACAAGTGGTCTGGTAGGACCAGGGAAGAAGTGGAAATGCAGGTTGGAAGGAAAGCTCTGTTAGGGGGCTCTGTAAAAAGGGCTCCATTTTTATCTCCTTGGGATTCTTTTCCCTTTTTTTTTTTTTTTTTTTTTTTTTTTTTTTTCCCATTAAAAATTATTAAGCATAAGAAAAATTCAGTCAGAATCCTATCCTGAGATGCCACAATCACACCCCAGCTCTGACACTGGAATAGGAAGACCCTAGCAGGTTTTAGTATTTGGCATTTCATAAACTGTAAGCTACCATTTGTGGTGCCATGTCTGGCACAAGTGGTCTGGTAGGACCAGGGAAGAAGTGGAAATGCAGGTTGGAAGGAAAGCTCTGTTAGGGGGCTCTGTAAAAAGGGCTCCATTTTTATCTCCTTTGGATTTTTTTCCCTTTTTTTTTTTTTTTTTTTTTGTTTGTCTTCCCCATTAAGAATGTACAGACATAAAAGCACAGAGGAATAATAATTATAAAAGGTGCAGAAGACTTCAGATGAGGTTCCCATAGAGGGTCCTGTGTACTCAGAGCCACTCTAACAGGCTGTGAATCTGATCACTTTCTTATATCTCTTGGAAGGTCACCTCTGAAAGAAGAATGATGGTATGAGATCTGTATTCTCAGGAGAGGTGGGGTGGGCACAATGGGAAGCAAGGGTGTGCTCTCCTCACCTTCGTCATGCTCTTTTCACTATCAGTCCTGACATGATAAATCCGGCCCTTGCTCAATTGAGGTGAAGAAATGTGACCATCCCAGAAATTAGATGAAGTGAGAAATGTGACTAGCCCAGAATTTAGATGAAGTAGGAAACATGACTAGGTCTAAAGGGAAAACAGTATAGTTATTGTAGTTAATGTACATGTGTATGTTTGTGTGTAAGTGTGTAGATACTCTAGGAGACATCAGATTTTGAGGTGATGAGATAGCAAGCAATCAAGTGTAATAGGGAAGAAAGATCTGGAAATCCCTTGGAGTATCATTTTGGGATGGGGAAAAGATTTACCAAATCCCTAGGCTGGAAGGAAGACTGTTAATTCTAAGTGACATTTAGATTTAAGGGACATTTAAATTGGACTGGGGCAAATTGAGAATGTATCTCTACTTTTAATTGTGCACTGATTTCCTTTAAAAAAGTACATTTCTTTGTTTTCAGGCACATTAGATCCTCTCCCAGTATGTTCACAGAAAGTTTCAAAAGTGAGCTTCCAAAAATAACACAAAAATTATAGCACAACATGTCATCATAAAACGAAGAATCTGCACATTGGCAGAACCATGATATAACAATAGTCAAACATTCTTACTTGAAAAGTTAATGATTTTCCCCATGTGACACATTTCAGTTTTACTTCTAAAAATTTTTATTTCCATCTTCACTTTTCCACACTTTCAGCCCTAGATTTGATACCAAATTCCAAAGTGACTTTAGTGAAAGAAATTTGTCAAATTAATTCTTATAGTTAATCTCAGAAATACAGAATGTATGCACTGAAAGTATGAATTTTTTTTTCCCCCTTAAATAAGTTCTGGAATTTACTTTAAGGAACACATATCCCATATTACCAACTTTTCCATCTATGTTGATTTATATCTAAGAAGTAATATCAGCCCATTCTTGTTTTGGAATTACTGCAATCCAGATCATTGTCAGTGTTACAACAGTAATAAATGAAATTATTTTTAATAAGCTAGCACCATGGCACAATGTAAATGAAAGGAGTATTAACATAACGTTACGTGACTTAAAGTGGAATTTTTTGCAGATCAATAGTCATATTCTTACCATAGTTAATACCATACACAGGATGGTGTGTGTGTGTCTGTGTGTATGTAAAATAAAGGCTGGTTCACTGCCCTAAATTTCTCTCATAGTACAATGGCTCCCCTAAGAGGGGTATAATATTCCATTGACTGGTTTGTGGATTCATTTGCTGTGAGTTATTTCTGGTCAGTGGAAAGCACGCAGTTAACTTTTGGGTATTATTTAAGCAGACACTCTATGATTTTACCAGAGATTGTTTCTGTAGAAATAAATCTGTGTACTATTTATGTCGTCAAACACAGACCACGCTGACATGGAATCAGTGGGGGATTGGAAAATGGATCAGAGGTTGAGAGGAAAGAGAAAGGGGAAATCTGCTTATGTTAATAATATATATAGGGTAGAAAAAACAAAATATGTTCTTTTATACCCCCCAAAAGGACAAGTTATTGAAATAGTGTGTGCGTAGAGCTATATCCAGGAAAACCTTAATTGATTTAACTTCTCTACACACATATTTAGCTCTCTTCTCTATATTACATAAGTTTTTTGTCAGTATTTCTGCTCCCCTCATTTCTGGGTATATTTCATCATTTTTACACCATCTTGTTATACTTGTTTTAGGGAGAGATGTAAATATGTAATTCTCAAAGTCCTGAAAAAAGAAAGTTCTCTTACCTTCTCATCCTATACATGAAAAAAAGACCATGTATATGCACACAGGCACATATATACACACACATACCATTGCTTTCGACTTTTCATCCTAACAATGCACAGTGAAAAGGATATTACTTGTCTATTGAGGAAAAGGCATTTAATATATCACAATAACAGACAATGACTTTTACAAATCCTTTAAACTACACATCTTTTTATAGTTACTGTGCATTTTTCACATTTAAAGGATGGATAGTTACCTTCTAAAGCAAGCTCCTAGACTTAGAATGTTTTTTAGCTGTAATACTTGAAGTGGGTGTATGGTGATTGCCATATAAATTGTTAAAATTAGAGGCTGAATGAACATGCTAGATATTTATCTTCTTTGCTTTTCCTTTCTCCCATCATTTCTGTAAAGCAATGGCTTGGGTTTTTAAAATAGGAGCTATGCCCGTCCTGTTTACAGACAGCATTTCTTTTGGTTTAGGTTTAGGTATGAATTTGTCTAATAAATGATTACTAATACTACCCAAGTAAATAGTGAAATCACTGTTCGCTATTTCTTCAGGAAGATATAATTCAGTAAGATTCAATTTAAGATATAATAGGGAAATATTTTCAATGTTTCTGCTGATTTCTATAGAAGTGTTGTGTTACATATTTGTCCGATGCTTTTATAAAGGGCATGCTTTTCATAAACGTTGTGGTTATAATTCTTGACTGTTTGGCCTTGATAGTTATTCCTAAGGCTAATTTTTACAATGTATTTTTAAAACAAATGTAATGAAATTTTAAAAGATATTTTCACAAAAACACAGGTCACAAAACAAATATTAAAACCTTAATACAACTGAACATCCACATGCAAAAAAATGAATCTAGACACAGACCTTACCTGCTGCACAAAAATTAACTCAAAATGGATTACAGGCGTAAATATATAAAATGTGAGTTCATAAAACGCCTAGAAGATAACAGGAGAATATCTAGATGGCCTTAAGTATGGTGATGACTTTTTAGATTCAATTCCAAAGGCATGATTCATGAAAGAAAGACTTGAGACGTTGGACTTCATTAAGATTAAAAAAAAAAACCCTTCTGCTCTGTGAATGACAGTGTTAAGAGAATGAGCAGACAAGCCACAGACTGAGAGAAAGTATTTGCAAAAGACATATCTGATAAAGTACTATTATCCAAAATATACAAAAAACACTTAAAAGTCAACAATAAGAAAGTAAACAAACCAACTAAAAAATAGGCCAAAAAGCTGAGCAGACACCTCACTGTAGAAGATATACAGATGGCAAATAAGCATGTGAAAAGACCCTCCACATCATATATTATTTGGGAACTGAAAATTAGAACAACAATAAATTACCACTACACACCAATTAGAATGGCAAAATCCAAACACTGCCAACACCAAATGCTGACAAGAATGTGAAGCAACAGCAGCTGTCATTCACTGCAAAATGGTACAGCCATTTTGGAAGACAGTTTTGCAGTTTCTTACAAAGCTAAACATAGTACCATATGATCCAGCAATCACAGTCCTTGGTATTTACAGAAATGAGTTGAAATCTTACGTCCACACAAAAACCTGCACACAGATGTTTATAGCATTTTATTTTTAATTGCCAAAACTTGGAGGCAACCAACATATCATTCATTGGTGAATGGATACATAAACTGTGATATGTCCAGACAATGGAATATTGCTCAGTACTAAAAAGAAATGAGCTATCAAAACATGAAAAAACATGGAGGAAACTTACATGCATATTAAGTGGAAGAAGCCAATCCTAAAAGATTCCATGCCTAAAAGATTCCATGCCATTCCAACTATATGACATTCTAGAAAGGACAAAGCTATGAAGACAGTAAAAAGATCGGTGGTTAATTGCTAGGGGTTATGTGAAGGGAGTGATGAGGAGGCAGAGCACAGAGGATTTTTAGGGCAGTGAAACTATTCTATGTGATACTGTAATCGTGTACAGGTGTCCTTACACATTTGTCAAAACCCATAGAATGTACAGCACCAAGAGTGAACGCTAAGGTAAATTATGGACTTTGGGTGATAATGATGTGTCAATGTAGGTTCACCAGTTGTAACAAATGTACCACTCTGGTGGGGCGTGTTGATAGTGGGGGAAGCTCTGTGTGTGTGGAGGCAGGGGTTAGATGGGAACTCTAATTTTCTGCTTAATTTTGCTATGAACCTAAAAAGTAAAGTCCATTTAATAACCAAAATAAAAGTTTAGTAGTATGTTTTCTTTAATTGAAATTATGTCAAAAAATAAATGTAACTATAAATTAGCTTCCTTTCCAGGTCTCAAAGTACTTTAAAGACATCAACTCATAACTATTTTGTCCTTGAAAATCTCTCAGTACTTCACAGGAATTTTTATTAGTTATCAGCATACAGTTATTGAAGTAGATTTTAATGTTTAATTTCATATTATAGATGAGAATGGGGGTAAATTTCAAAACAAATAATTACCTGGTAGAACTAATTCCTGATTTGGGCCAATGGTAAAGAAAATGGATAAAAGAGATCTTGGAAATCCACATATTATCTGAAATTTTTATTTTATCCCCTAATTTTAACCTTCTACTAAAACTATCTTCAGAGTTAATAACCAAGATAGGGCAAATTCTCTTTGATTTGTAATGCTTTCTTTCTTTGTCCCTTTTCATTTTGGAAACTACTAATCAAGAAAAACCCAAAAGTAGATAGAAAAATAGGCATAAAAGAAAATCAATTAGTTTGGATTTCTCAAAGCTAGGCAATTTACATTTAGCTGAAACTAGCACCTATAGGCCTCAAAACTGTCTAGTACTGAGATATATGAGATGAATCTGATTTCTAAATGTGGTTAAATCTATTTAGCTTTTCATAACAGTTTTCCATAACAGATGTTGAATTTTTAAATTTACTATTTGATTTATTTCCTTATTTTACTTGTTTGTTTTTGCTGAAGGGGTAGAGGGTTATTCAACATATAAATCTTTTGAAGCAACCAATTCTGTTTCAGCAACCTATAATCACTAATTAGTCTGTATCTACTCATAGATTTCCCAAATAGAATTCAGAATCTACGACTAATATTCATGGAAGTTGGACAGATGACTAGGCAAACCGTATCTACTGTGAGAAACAGTAACAAGTGTTCAGTATAATTCAATTAAATTAATGTGTGAATATCCTCGTGGAATTATGAATGGAGATTTCCAGAGGGTAACCCATAAATTAACCTGAGAATATTCATTTAATGTGAGCAATCATTTCAACCCGTGGGATGGAAAAATAATATTTTTTCCTTCTTACCAATGATGAATTTTATGATGGTAAAATTTTTATTCATAATACCCAATGTGTAATATTCTAGGAACCATTCCATTTGTAATTCTTTAAGAATCCTGTTGCTGAATGAAATGGGAACTGTTATAACCACAGTTTTCCTGCAGCACAGCAGTATGAATGGTGTTTTTCTAAGTGGCATTTCCATCACATGGATTGAATTTTAAACTATTTTTTTCAGTGACCAATCAGACATTATAAAATAGTTATGCTACTGACTTGGTATGTGTTCAATGTCAAGCCACTTTTTTCCATTTACAGCTTGAGAAGATTGTAAAACCATTAAAAATTTTAAACTTGTGGCTCAAAGGGACTTTCTGCAGTTAGACTGCTTTTAATTTTCACATTCTATTTAGTGAACACCTGCCTTTGCTTGAATAATGAACCAAACAAAGTAAGACTTATTAGGTTTTCTTTTTTCTGGTATTTTTATTTTGGAGCTCAGATAAAAATAGGTGCTCTTTTATATATTAAATATTTAAATAAAGAAAAAAGCAAAAGGGAACTGTTTATAGTCTTTACATATTCATAAATATATACTTGCAAGACCCTATTTTTTTAAACTTTGCCTTCAGTTACTTGCAGTAATGGGAGTATGATTGAAGGAAAGAATGACTCGTTCTGTTCAATTGAGAATGTTGGTGGTTCTTGACCAGTAATTTAAGATGTTGTGGACTGATGCTACTATCAGTATGCTCCTTTCTGAGCACCCCACTGAATAATGATTTCGCTAAAGGCTGACATTGTATTGTTTACCTTTGGACACCAAATCTCCAATAGAGTCTAGCACACAGTAAGCAATTAATAGCTGCTAAGTTGAATTGAAATGACCATCTTTCAAAACAGCCTTTTTTTCATCAACTGATTTTGAGTACTAACTTTGTACCAGGCACTCTTTCAGGTGCTTGGGTTACAAAGGTAGAAAACTAGTCCCGTCCTCAAAAACTCACAGCCAACTAAAGAAAAACAAATTTGTGGTAGTAATCGGATGTGGCAAGTGATGTGCTGGAGCAGGATTCTCAACTCTAACTTCACATTAGAATCACTTGAGAAGTTAAAAAAAAAAAATCCCCATGTCCAAGCTCCCTCCCAAACCAATTGAATCAGAATATTTGAGAGTGGTTTCAAGCCACCAGTATTTTGAAATGATCCACAAAGTAAACTCAATGTGGAGGAGGTTGAGAAATACTGTGCTGAGGCAAGCAAGGTCGTAAGAAAGGTGTTCTTAATTCAACTTGGTAGAATCAGGGAAATGTGTCCAGAGAAGTTGGAACTTAAGCTAACCTTTAAAGAATGCAAAAGGGAAAAGGTGGCTTGTGGGAAGGAAGAGCATGATTTTTAGGAACCAGAGGTAGTTTGTTGTGATTAGCATTTAGAGTATATATAGGCAAAATTAAGGCTATAACATGTAAAAATTAGATATGTTACATAAAGGGAATACATGATTGACTCTTCAATATTAATTGTACTCCAGATAATTATTCTCCAGATAGTGATATACCTATCATAGTAATTTGGTTCTTTCTCTAATAATTGGCTCAGTAAACAGGAACTCAAAGAGAAAAACTTCCTTGCTCCATGGAAAAGAGAAACAACTTTTTCCCCAAGCAGGGTGAGAATTATGTTCCATAGGTACTGCTGGAATCCCTCTTGCAAACATGAAAGAAGCCAGATTGAGAATAATTAACTGACACAAGGCAGAGCCAAAAAACCTGAGAAGCAGGGCTTGAACTCTGAGGGACCTAGCCCAGAGCCCAATCTCTCTCTAAACTCCATGTTATGTGAAATTCAAAATAGCCTTCTTGTTAAGCCACTTTGAGTCTGGCTTTCTTGCAGCAAACTCATTGAATCAGTCCATCAAGGCAAAAGATTTTTACTTTGACAGCAAGCAGGATGTATTGTGGCAATTTAGGAAGGGGATTTTAAAGAGGAAAATAACACTGTTCTACCTTCAAATGGGATCTTTCTATATACGAGGCATTCTGTGTGTGCTTTATATTTGTATAAAAAATCTTTTAAACAAATCTGGGTTTTATTCTCCAGGCAATAGTATGTAGGTTGGTTTGATGAGGCCTAAAGTAGAAGCAAAAGAACATGGAAGTTATTTTTACAAACTGTGCAATAAAGATGATTATGGAGGAAAAGAGAAAGAGGCACAACATGTGTAGGAGATAGAATTTAGGATTGATAAGGTTTGACAACTGGTAGAGTTTTATGGCGAATAGAAATGGAAGGTTCTAGAATAAACTATTCCTTAGAAATATTTGACTATGTCTAAATGAGAAGGGCTTGAGATGAATATGAAACACTGGCTAGTTGGTCCTGGTTTTTGTCATGAACTTAACTTGGACAGAGAAAGTGGTACAGGAATAAAGTTACTCAAGTTTTCTTGTTACTCTGTGCATAAAATAAGGATCAACAATTATAAATTGTAAGTCAGAAGATTTCGTGCAACAAAGAAAATGCATTGTATAAATCTCATTGGAATTTCAAGAAGACTAGACGCTGAAGTTTTCCTGTTGAGCAGGTATGGTAAGTAAAACTGAAATGACTTTTATGTATTTTTACTTGCTGTAAGTGTGTGAACTCTGACAGAGAATCTAATTATATAGTGTATTTTAGATAAATTTTTATTTCAAAGGGTGTAAAAATATTGTTTATATTTTTCAGTAACCTCAGTCTCCAGCGTTTATTTCTCATGCAATTTTCCCCTAAATAGGAATTCTCCTTCCACAGGAATTTTCATTACCTTTAGTTAATGAAGTACAGATAGTATTACTTCATTGGTATAATATTTCTTCTCATATATTAGTTATAGTTTTATATTCTATACCTTTATATTGCACAGATCACACATGATTAAATATTGACTTTTATTTAGCATTACCAACACAGTGGAATTAGAATGGTGTTTTTGTAATCCAGGCCATGACCTTGTATCTATCATATTACTATACTTTTGAATTTAATACAGTTTGGGTAGCAGACTAAAGCAGGTACATCGGAAAGAATGTGCCTAAAAGCCAAATTATTTTTTTTCAAGTTAGAGCAATCTTATAATTTATTGTCTAAATTAAGACACTTCTTTTTTTAATATATTTTTTTAACATCTTTATTGGAGTATAATTGCTTTACAATGGTGTGTTAGTTTCTGCTTTATAACAAAGTGAATCAGCTATACACATACATATATCCCCGTATCTCCTCCCTGTTGTGTCTCCCTCCCTCTCACCCTCCCTATCCCACCCCTCTAGGTGGTCACAAAGCACCAAGCTGATCTCCCTGTGCTATGCAGCTGCTTCCCACTAGCTATCTATTTTACTCTTGGTAGTGTATATATGTCCATGCCACTCTCTCACTTCGTCCCAGCTTACCCTTCCCCTTCCCCGTGTCCTCAAAAATATTTTAAATTATGTGTATTTTCATCTCTTCAAGAGCTGTTAATCAGAGACTTCAAATTTACTAAAATAACACTTGGAATATAATGTTTCAATTAATTTTCAAGTTAAATTATATATGACTCAACACTAAGGCAGCCTTTAAATCAAATCAGATATTTCAAAGAACTGTTAAAAATGAGAAAAGTATGCAAATGGTGCTATTGCATGCTTAATGCTTGAGGGGCAACAGGAGGTACAGAACAATGGCTAACAATTATTGAGCACTTACTGTCTGCCCAGTACTGCTCCATTTACCTGACATAGAATACTTCATTAAATCCTCACTCCAGTAATACTTCTGATATTTTTTCACTTTCAGATGAAGACACTGAAGTACAAAGAGATTAAATATCATGCCCAAGGTCATGGAACAGAATTTAGTAAAGCCAGGATACAGACCTAGACTCTTAAACCCTGGGGTCCCAAATGTATTAATCTGCTGCTTCCCATAGGAATCTATGGATTTAAGTAAGCTTAACTGAAACAACTAGGGTGAAACACTTTTCAGCCCCGTAATATCAATTATAAAAGCTGTAAGTGCTTAGAGAAAGTAGAAAATCAATAGAGACTTTATGTCATAAATACATAGATTGCAATTTGAAAGTATTGGACATTAGTCCTTGCCTCCAAGAGCTCTGCAAACTTGGGCAAAGTATTAACCTCTGTGGTAAATTGATTGAGAATAAATACAGGCATACTTGGTTTATTGTCCTTTACTTTATTGTACTTTGCAGATATTGTGCTTTTTTACAAATTGAAAATTTGTGGCACCCCTACATCAAGTAAATCTATTGGTGCCATTTTTCCAACAGCATTTGGTCACTTTGTGTCTTTGTGTCACATTTTGGTAATTCTTATAATATTTCAAGCTTTTTCATTATTATTATATTTGTTATGGTGATCTGTCACCAGTGATCTTTGATGTTACTGTTATAATTTTGGGGGGGTGCCATGAACCATGACCATATAAGACTACAAACTTAATCAGTAAATATAGATGTTCTGACTGCTCCACCAACTGGCAGTTCCCCATCTCTGTCCCTCTTCTTGTGCCTCCCTATTCCCAGAGACACAACAATATTGAAATTAGGCCAATTAATAACCCTACAATGGCCTCTAAGTGTTCAAGTGAAAGGAAGAATCACATCTCTCACTTTAAGTCAAAAGCTAGAAATGATTAAGCTTAGTGAGGGAGGCATGTCGAAAGTCAAGATAAGTTGAAAGCTAGGCCTCTTGCAATAAACAATTAGCCAGGTTGCAAATGCAAAGGGAAAGTCATTGAAAGAAATTACTCCAGTGAACACATGGATGATAGGAAAGTGAAACAGCCTTACTGCTGATATAGAGAAAGTTTTAGTTGTCAGGATAGAAAATCAAACCAGCCACAGCATTCCCTTAAGCCAAAGCCTGATCCAGAGAAAGACCCTAACTCTCTTCAATTACGTGAAAGCTGAGAGAGGTGAGGAAGCTTCTGAAGAAAAGTGTGAAGCTAGCAGAGGTTTGTTCATGAGGTTTAAGGAAAGAAGCCACCTCCATAACGTCAAAGTGCAAGATGAAGCAGCAAGTGCTGATATAGAAGCTGCAGCAAGTTATCCAGAAGATCTATCTAAGATAATTAATGAAGGTGGCTACACTAAACAACAGATTTTCAAAGTAGACTAAACAGCCCTTCATTGGAAGAAGATGCCCTCTGGCATTTTCATAGCTAGAGAGGAGAAGTCAATGCCTGACTTCAAAGTTTCAAAGAGCAAGCTGACTCTCTTGTTAGGGCCTAATGCAGCTGGTGACTTTAAGTTGAAACCAGTGCACATTTACCATTCTGAAAATCCTAGGACTCTTAAGAATTATGCTAACTCTATTCTACCTGTGCTCTATAAATGGATCAACAAAGCTTGGATGACAGCACATCTGTTTACAACATGGTTTACTGAATATTTTTAAGCCCACTGCTGAGACCTACTGCTCAGAAAAATATATTTCTTTCAAAATATTGTCAATATTGTCAATGCACCTGGTCACCCAAGAGCTCTGATGGAGATATAAAATGAGATTAATGTTTTCATGCCTGCTAACACAACATCCATTCTGCAACCCATGGATCAAGGAGTAATTTTGACTTTGAAGTCTTATTATTTAAGAAATACATTTTGTAAGGAAATTCATACATAATTCCTTTCCTCTGATGGATCTGGGCAGAGTAAAATAAATTGAAAACCTTCTGGAAAGCATTCACCATTCTAGATGTCATTAAGACCATTCATAATTTATGTGAAGAGGTCAAAATATGAACATTAACAGGAGTTTAAAAGAAGTTGATTCCAGCCCTCATGGATGACTTTGAATTCAAGACTTCAGTGGAGGAAGTAACTGCAGATGTTGTGGAAATAACAAGAGAACTTGAATTAGAAGTGGAGCCTGAAGATGTGACTGAATTGCTGCAATCTCATGATAAAACTTAAATAGATAAGGAGTTGCTTCTTATGGATGAGCAAAGAAAGTGGTTTCTTAAGATGGAATCTAATTCTGATGAAGATTCTGTGAAGACTGTTGAAATGACAATAGACAATTTAGAATATTACATAAACTTAAATGATAAAACTGCAGGGTTTGAGAAGATTGATTCTGATTTTGGAAGAAGTTTTACTGTGAATAAAATGCTATCAAACAGTATTGCATGCTACAGAGAAAACCTTTGTGAAAGAAAGAGGCAGTCAATGTGGCAGACTTCTGTTGTCTTCTTTTAGGTTTGTGTTGCTGCCCCATCCTTCATCAACCACCGCTCTGATCGGTCAGCAGCCATCAACATCCAGGCAAGACATTCCACCGGCAAATAGATTACAACTTGCTGAAGGCTCAGATGATGATCAACAGTTTTTAGAGATAAAGCCTTTTTAAATTAAGGTATGTACATTATTTCTTAAAGACAATGCTATCACACACTTATAGACCATAGTATAAACATAATTCTTATGTACACTTTAAAACAAAAAAATTCATGGGACTTGCTTTATTGTGATATTCACTTTATTGTGGTGTTCTGGAACAAACCTGCAATGTCTCCGAGGTATGCCTGCATACTCCAAGTAAGAGTATTGTTTGTTCTGTTTGCTTTTTGAGAAGCAATAGATGATATATGTAGAAGACTAAGTAAATAAAGTATATAGTTTATTACTGGCAAAAGTGAGTCTTGGACTGGGCCTTTAAGCATTTAGAGAGCAGAAAAAAAAGAGTGAAAAAATAAAGGAAGGCAGGTATTGCTATATCTTTGAGTCATATCCATCTAGTGATGGATATACTCCTGTCTTTAAACAGGGAAGACACAAAAACTTTAATGAAACGCCACTAAAAAGATTTAAGTGGGGCTTCCCTGGTGGCGCAGTGGTTGAGAGTCCGCCTGCCGGATTAGATTTGCATTTTCCATTTCAGGAAGGAATATTTATTTTGTCTTTCCATTGCAAAGCATGCCAGGTATAATTACTTGCTTAACGTTTAAGCTCAACTTTATTTCCATGGTGTTAAAAAGGGTATTTATCAGACTACAATTTGTGCCTGACTGTAAGGTGATTTTTTTTTTCCCTAGGAAGATGCAAAAGAGAGATCTTGGCCATTGTGGATTTATAAACTTTGAGGAATGTAGGTAAATAGCCATATGTCTATTTATATTATTTAACCTATCAATTTTCAATAACATACTTAAACCCTATGTAAAATAATATATTATTTAGAAATGTTGCTATTTTCCACTCTCCACTTTTATGGAATGCTTTCATTCCCTATATTAGATTGATTAGTGTTCTTCCAAAATTCATGTCTACCTGGTACCTCAGAATATGATCTTATTTGGAAATAGAGTATTTACAGATGGTGCTGGTTAAGATGCGGTCATACTATTTAGATTAGACTGAGCTCTAAGTCCAATATGACTGATGTACTTATAAGAAAAAAAAGAGACACAGTGAACAAGGCCACATAACGATGGAGGCATGAGTGATGTATCTACAGCCAAAGAACATCAGAGATTACTGACTCCCACCAGAAGGTAGGAAGAAGCAACAAAGGATCCTTCTCTAAGTGTTTTCAGAGGGACCATGGCCCTGCTAACACCTTGATTTCAGACTACTGGTCTCCAGAACTATGAATTTCTCCTGTTTTATACTACTCAATTTCTGGTAATTTGTCATAGCAGCCCTAGGAATACATTTACACTAATATATGTACATTTTTAATATACATTTCAACACCAGTGTATTCATACACACAGGAGTCACTTTTTGAATCTTCCAAGGCACTTTTCAAGAGTACGTAATCCTCACCTTCTTCTATACTTTTGAGACACAGAACTTTTAAAAACTTCATAATTCTTTCACATGAAATTTTATCTCACTTTTTACGTACTGGTTGCACAATATTAAGACATTATTTTTCCTAGAAGTGTATCTGCTTGATCTCACAACTTAATCATTCCCTATTTTTAAGTAATTTTTAAAAGACTTCTTTACAGGACTCCAAACTAATTAGATATCTAACACTTGTAGTTCTGAGAACATTTCCTAGGAAAAAAAATTAAATCTGTGTTAAATTTCTTTTCCTTTTTTTTTTTTTGCGGTACGTGGGCCTCCCACCATTGTGGCCTCTCCCATTGCGGAGTACAGGCTCCGGACGGGCAGACTCAGTGGCCATGGCTCACGGGCCCAGCCACTCCGTGGCATGTGGGATCTTCCCAGACCTGGGCACGAACCCGTGTCCCCTACGTCGGCAGGCGGACTCTCAACCACTGCGCCACCAGGGAAGCCCTCTTTTCTTTATTTTTTTTAACTCTCTATTATGGGTGATTTCTATAAGCAGTAAAATTATTATTATCATCATTTATTATTGATTGAAGTTACTTCAGATTAAATGTCTTTCCAAAGGGTGGTTTGTAGTTCAAAATAAAGTGAGAGAGTGACCCATATGTCACTATGCAAGGATTCAGAGATCCCAAATGTGGCTGCCTGTTTCCTCTAAGATAATATTGGGAAAACATGCTACCTTAAGTTTAAGCAAACAGGAGAGTTGCTTGATTGAACTTAATGGTCAATTCTTGATCATTTCATAGAATGATGAAGTGTGATTTAAGGTTGACAAAGCAAGTTATAAATTTGCATGAAAGAGTGAGTCTTTAAAATTCTGATCTGAAGTCCAAAGTACTTTCTTCTGATACGTGTCTAAAAATTGCATGTTTAACAACTTTCTGAGGTCTTAATGAGAGAGTTGTTTAGTTGATTTTCTTAACCAAGTTCTTCTTGGTCAGAATGTTCATACACATATTTTGATTACATTATTACATATTATAAAATTTAGTAATTGTATTATTTATTACTTATGTACTATAGAATTGATTACAGATACATAAGAAGAATATTGTATATCAAACTCCAGCATCCTTAAACAGTAAGGTTGAAAGAAAAATGTACATGGAAAAGATAAACCAAGACCTCCAAGCAATATTCCTTATTATTATTTACAAATTCTTACTATTCTTTAATATCAAAGTGTCAATTTATTAAAACTCCACAATCCCATCCCAATGTACAGAAAAAAATATGACTTTTAAAATATGTTTTACAAGTAGCATACTTCTCTCTCTCTCTTCCTTTAAACAAACTCCTTACTTATAGTAACCCTCTCTGACTTCCAAGAAGTATTATTTTTTCCTTATTTTTTGCCTTTTCCAACTAGTTCTCAATTATCCACTCAATAAATATTGACATGTATTAAGTAATGAGAACATAATCAGTTTCTTTCCTTCAACATTACCTTCTCAAAAGTTGCTTCTTCCTTAGGAAAAAAACAAACAAAAGCATTTCCACTATCTTTGCCTCTACTGTAGATAACTGCACTATTTTCTTTTCTCTGGCTATTGTACAAATTTTTGAAAAATGCTGCATTCCCTTCTTTCCTTTGCATTCCGGATCCAAGAATACTCTACTGAAACATTCTGTATGCTGTTAACTATATACTTTTCTGAGTCTTTTCTCAAATATTATCTTCCACAATAGCTCTACTCTACTTGAAACTATTCATCACCCATTTATAAAATTTTTCTCTTCTCTTGGCTTTCAGAATAGTGTGCTATGTCTGCCACTTGCTTCTCTAATATTTCCTTTTGGTTTTCAATTCTTTTCTTGCTCTCTGTGAGGCTACCAACGCTGAACTCTTATTTTTATATTGTTACCTTTTATACTCTCAGAAAGCTCATTCATCACCATAACTTCAATGATCACTTGGCAACCAAGTCTTTTATCCTTACTTCTAATGTATACTCCAGTTCATCTAATAAAGGGATCTATTCAGTAAGCAAACATCAGCTCAAATCTCATGTATTTAATATAAAACTCACCACCTTCCTCTCTAGATGAAATCCCTTTTTGATGTTTCCCATTCTGTCAACTACAACAACGTTCTCCTAGTCCCAAAAGGATGGACACCATGACCATTAATAACTACTTTTCTGATCCTAAAATATAATCAGTTGACAATTCCTGTTTATCTAACTTGCTGCCCAAACAATGCCTAAGCACTCCCTCTAAATGAAATTTCAAACTTCCTTCAAATTTATGCTGTTTTATCTTCCTACAGAAGCTTTGCAATTCTCTCTAATACGTATAACCTTTCTTTTACATAAACTACAGAAGAATGTCTGTTTTAATATATCTAGCTTCCTCATGTATATAAATCTTCTCTTACTAAAAATACAGCAAGTTTCCTTAGGACAGGAATCTGACTATTCTTTTAAATTACTACCTTTATGATGTGCACTTCTTTGGAGCTCTTTGGGCTTTTATCATTTCTGACTTAGTTGAATTATTGGATTATTAACAATTTTCTAACAAAGCTGGGTAAGTGTTTAATAATTAAAACCCAAAGTTTTAGTACAGAATGAGCAATTATTTACATATGACATATTTAAAATAAAAAATGAGGTCCAATGGGAAAAGATAAAGCAGAAGAAAAATCTGTAACATTTTTTTTTTCTGCGGTACGCGGGCTTCTCACCGTTGTGGCGTCTCCCGTTGCGGAGCACAGGCTCCGGACGTGCAGGCTCAGAGGCCATGGATCACGGGCCCAGCCGCTCCGCGGCATGTGAGATCTTCGTGGACCAGGGCACGAACCAGCGTCCCCTGTATCGGCAGGCGGACTCCCAACCACTGCGCCACCAGGAAGCCCTGTAACATTTTTTTTTTTAAACCTAACTGGTTGTCACTTATTTCCAAAATCAATATAACCAAATGCTGGCAAACGTAGGGATCTGTATATCCTTTAGTGCCTATTGAAGTAAACACTGATTCATGTTTTTAAATGATAGAAATTTGTTTTTATTTTAAGGTATATTTTTGACATTTTTAACCTGTATTTTTCCACTATAGAACAAAATTATTAAAATTAACTTGAAGGTTTTCATTTTCACTAAATATAATGGTAGGATATTCATGCTTTATATGTACATTCTCTCTCAGTTAAATCAGTAATGCTTGTCTTCATAAATATAGAAAATGGTTTTCATTTTATTTTGATTAACAATTCTTGCTCAATATTGACATGTTTTGATTAAAAGTGTAATTTGAAAAAAAAGTGTAATTTGCTTTTATGGCGCATGGTTAATTTTATTTACTGTTTATATAATTGTCAAAATCTATGATGTTAAGGAAACAATTGTGGACATTTGTAATAAACATAGACTTCTAAAATCGCTAACATCAGTCTAATCTGAATTTTGTAGCTCATTCTGTGAATGCTCATATTAACATGACTAAAACAGAGAAAAAATATTTTTATTAGGAAACATTTTGGGACTTCCCTCGTGGCTCAGTGGTTAAGAATCCACTTGCCAATGCAGGGGACATGGGTTCAAGCCTTGGTCCGGGAAGATCCCACATGCCGCGCAGCAACTAAGCCCTTGCACCACACTACTGAACCTGTGCTCTAGAGCCCATGAGCCACAACTACTGAGCCTGCGTGCCACAACTACTGAAACCCGCGAACCTAGAGCCCGTGCTCCACAAGAGAAGCCACCGCAGTGAGAAGCTCACTCGCTGCAATGAAGAGTAGCCCTCGCTCACTGTGACTAGAGAAAGCCTGTGCACAGCAACAAAGACCCAAATCAGCCAAAAATAAATAAATAAATTTATTTTTAAAAAAAGATTCATTGTTAATTTTACATTTCAATGAATTTCCAGCCTGATTTAAACTCTGATGATGCCAAGGGTATTTTAATATTAAAGATATCAATAACATTATCTAAGTCATATACTAGAGATGGAGGAGGTTAGGGAGAGAGAGGAGAGGGAAAGGGAGAGAGAAAGAGGATGTTTCTTTACTGCACATGGATATTAAACTGTGTTTTCTTGTGCAATACATTCACTATCAAGTAAGGAAAGGAAACTTCTTTGGTTATGTGTTAGAAATTTGAATGTGCTATTTTTGCATTGTTAGTTAAATAATGTATTTCCCAAAATGATATCAACTGGGAGAAAAGGGTAATAGTTTGAGCTCTGCAGTAGGTGTGAAAATCTCAAGATGCTGGAACTCTGTGAACTTCTGCTTTAACACTGTAGCAACTCGTGCTTCTTAAACAATGGAAGCCATCATGTGATACTCTGAACTTTTCCTTGTCATACATTAATATGAGAACACCTTCTACTGTTCTGACCCCCACTAAATATTAAACCTTGCCATTGCCAAAAAAAAAAAAAAAATCCCTTGCTCAATCTCTACTTTCACACATGGGAGAATTGGTTTCAAATTTACAGTAACTCAAACCAATAAGGACTATATTTGTCCAAGACAACACCTTAGTTTATACTCCAGACACTGTCATGCAGCCAATGTAAACTCTCAGTCTTAGGTGTAGTGCACTCCATATGCTTCACCATACTGTACGGGCAGACAACTGAATCTTTTCACATTTGAGTCAATTCAGATTAGTAGTTCTGAATTGGAGATAGCATAATAATACAGTTTTAGACTGATGGATGTTATTTAGAAAAAGGAACAATAGTTTCTAAGGGAAAGGTATAACAAAGATAATCACTGTATTTGACACAAGCTGCTAGTCAGTCAATAATTATATGATGATTATTTCTATACATGATGGAACTATTTAACATGTAAAAAGTTTATTCAAACTGCAAAGACTTTTTCTACTTCACAGGACATCTTTTAATTGTATAGAAATAATAATATTGTTTTCTTGATTATAAAAGTGACATAGCTTCATTATAAAATTAAAAAACAACTTTGAAACATCTGAAGAAATAATACAAATATCTACTAATCTCACCAACCAGAGATAACAATCATTAAACTGCTGTCATTTTGAGTATATCTATTGATATCATATATTTGTGTATATATAATATACATGACAAATATATAATATATACAAACCAAAGATGTATGATGTGGTTGTTTTTGGAGCATCTTTTACATATGTTTGTAGCCTGCTTTTTTTTCTTAGAATTACATCATAATTCTATATTCTTATTAGCTTAGAACATGATTTTTAATAGTTGCACTGTATAATAATGATTTATCATAAAGCATTTAATCAATTTTATTTTTAGATGTACATTTTCAATACAATGAATATCGCTTCAGACAATTGATTATATACAAACTTTTTGATATATCTGATTATTTCCTTTGAATATATTCATCTGAAGTTATTGAATCAAAAGTTAACATTTACTGCTGATTTTGTCTTGGTAATCTGTTTTAACTACACTCTTACCAGTAGTGTATGAGATTTATTATTTTCCTAAATCCTTGTCATGGTAACTTGTTTCTTAAACTTTGTCAGTTTGGTAGAAGGAAAATGCTGTCATCTTTACCTTGCATTTTCATTACAAGTAGCTTGCAATATTTTTATATTTCTTGATCATATGTATTTTTTCTTTGATAATTTAGAAGTTTTTGTCATTTGCCCCCTTTTCTGTCTGGCAATCTGTTTTTTTGGCACTGAATTCTGTACGGATTAGGTCCTTTTTTGGATTCTGTTAAGTAACACTGCGCTGTTCAGATCTTATGGAGATGTTCCTCATATAGATTTTTTTCCTCTAATTTTGACTCGATAAATATAGGGTTATTACATTAAAATTTTCTCCACTAAAAGTATTTCTACAGTCATAACGTTTGACAATCTAACTTTATATATTTTTTTTTAAATAGAAAATCTGAAGGAACTGATGACTAACACTTGAAGACAGAAATAAAAGAAAATAATGTGGTTCAAATATTTACCCCAGGAGTGTGCCTATCAAATAAATCAATGAACCAGGAAAACACAGGTATGGCATTTCAGGGGCCATTTTACTGGGTGGATTGTATATATTAGTGAGATTAGTGGTTTTCAGGTTGTGTCCCTAGCTCCTTTGTTTCTTTGTAGGTACTACCCACAAACCTGTGGTAGGTGAGGAGAAGGCAAAACACTAGGCATGTGCTACCAGATTCTCTTTACCTGAGTCCATCATAACTATTCTGCTTCTCTCTGTTAACTTCACATAGTTGGTTCTATAATGAATTTCTTTTGTAACAGAAAAAAGAGGGTCCTTCTGATGATTAGGGTTCTGAAATGGCTGCTCTAGGAGGTTTTCCTTTCTTTGTGTTAAATTATTTTGTTATATCAAGTTCTACTGTAAATCACCAGAAAAACTTTCTGGAACTAGGAAGAGTTTCAATTCTAAAATAATAGAAATTTTAATCGGCATAATAAAATGTAGGTTCATGTTTATCTAATATAGCTATCTCAGATTATTCAGGCATAGATGATGTAGTGAGTTCTGAACATTACCTATGTAACAATTAGCTTACTTTTAGCTTAATTCATATACACAATATATAAATGAAGCATAAGTTATATACATAGATGTTAAATCTTAAGTTCTACAATGTTACTTGTTTGGGGGTATTTTGTTTCACCGTTAAAATGTCTTAATTGTCTGGAATTCAAGGGGTTGCATATTTCAACAGAATGGAAGGTAGGATTAGTCCATTTGTTATCCCACTAAACATCTGCTATTAAAAAATGTTCATTACCTTTAAACCAAAGCCTAGATCCAGTAAAACCTAAAATAAAATGTGCTAAATGCTACTATAAATTTATTCCAAAGTACTATAGTTAAGCAATGTTAGTTAGCTTCTTCCTTAGAACTTAATAGTCCTTTTGGCCATACTGAAGAGTTTTTGTCACTCACCCCAATTTCTAGGTTTTATATGCTGAGAGGGTTTTTACAGTCATATTTTGAAGCAAGTAAAAAAGTCAAGTGAAATGTGTGTAACCTAAATGTATGATCATTATGTACAAAATGCTGAGAATAGAGTTACATTTATCGTTAGTATATCATTTACTCATTCAACAAACATTTATGGAATCTTGTCTTAGGACAAGATGTTTTAAGATATTAGAGTGTCAATTGGGGAAATAGTGGAATGAATAAATATATATAAGTAAATACTTCAAAATTTTTTACAGGGACTTCTTTTTAGATAGAATAAGATCTTTAGGATAGATGATAATGAAAATTATCATTATGATAACAATATCTATCACTGATATACACACACACTTACTAGACTTAGATTGACTTGCTAGTTTGTCAACATGAAATTATAGAAATAAACATTTTTATTTAGAAATGAGAAAACCTAGACACAAAAAGTTAATTAACCTGGCCACAAAGTGCTAGTAAGTGACAAATACAAGACACAGCCCAAAATGTCATCTTCAAGTCTATGCAGTGAACCATTACCAAATGGACAGTATTGATTGAAAATAAAATACAACATCTGAAAGGGAATGAACCTAATTTACACATAGAGACTGGTGTCCCAACCTGGCTTCAGATACTTGAAGACAAATTCCCCAAAGAATTTGAACCACTCTCATTGTGTGTGGACACAACTATTGTTCTAAGTCCAGTGACAATCAGGTATGAACTTCTGCTCTGGAACAAAGAAACAAAGCAAAAACTACAAAAATCGAAAACAAAACAAAACAAAATTGAAGCTGGGCTGAGCATTTTATCTGTTAATTTTCATTGCAGTTAGAGTTGCAGTTACACTTTCCTGATATGATATAGCAGCTACATGGGTTCTTAAGTCCAAAGACAAAGTGAAATTTACGGATCTAAGTGTTCTGCTGAGTATGTTTATTGAATACTTTGTGCCAGACACTGTGCTAGAAAAACATTAACAAAATATTACAGGAAGACTCAAGGGATATACAGTTAGTGGTGTAAATTAGGCCTATTAGGAACAAATTTGAAGTCTGCCAAAACCTAGTGTGGCAGAAACATTTACTTCTCACTAAACAGCCATGTGCTTCAGAATATTTTCCAGACCCCTTGCAGGTATATTAGGCTTTGTTCTGGCCTCTAAGCTGTGAGTAAAAATGACAGGTATCACCTTTGCATCAAAGTGTATAAGACCAGGTGTGTGACCCTCCACTTCCATCTTCCCCTGCTGTGGAGTTTTGTTATGGAGGAACATGTTGAGATGACTATTTCACAAGGTCAGTATCTGCCTGGAGAGCCAACCATCTTGCATCCAAATTTGCAGGATTAAGAACTAAACTTTTGCCAAGGGAATAAGATGTAGAAGTTGACTCATTGTGGCAGCATTGTCTAGCTCATCATGAATAATACACGGCTCTTTTTTTTCTGCAAGGGCTATTGCTAAAGAAACTCTTTCAAGCATATCAATAGTTAATTAACAGTGATGCTCCTGATGCACAGAGAAATAATTGAATGTCTTCAAGTCGGATGTTTTGCCACTCCAGGGATTTCCGGTGTTTCCTTGAGGTCTTGTTCTGGAGATTTCCAGGTGTGGTACCACATTGTGAAGCTCCTAATCATGGGGTCAAGAGGATCAACTTACAGAGAGATTTCAGGTCTTACATCATTCTGACAGATCTATATGTAATTTGGTACCTATTTGTGAGGGAGAGAATAAAACAGGGAAAAAGTTAAATTACCTCCTCTAGATCAGCACTGTCTAAGAGAAATATTATATAAGCCACATTTGTAATTTTAAATATTCTAGTAGCTATATTACAAGAAGGAAAAAGAAAGAAAATTGATTTTTAATAATGTACTTTATCTAGGCCAGTATATCCATCAAATATCATTTTAACATGTAATCAGTATAAAAGGTTATTAATTTCACTTGAAGTCTTTGAAATCTGATGTGCATTTTAATCTTAAAGCATATCTTAATTTAGACTGGTCACATTTCAAATGCTCAATAACCACATGAGGCTGTATTTAACAGCACAGCTCTAGATTTAACTTAAATCTATTCCACGTTTATTAAGTTTATGTTAGGCATTGTATTAGGCACACTCAAAACATTGTTGAATTTATTCATTGTAATATTCTTTTGAGTTAACAAATGAATGCACTCACAGAGTCAGAAAATGATAGAGCTAAGATTCAAAACCATTCTCCCTCCTGCTTCTGGAGATGGGGTGATGCTCTAGGCAAGTAGATTGCAGTGGAGAGTCCCGTGTCATCCAACTAAGAACAGTGAGGCCCCCCAGTAAGGTAATGGCATTGGTGATGGAGAGAAGGATGAAGTTAATGAACATTAAAGCGGTATAGTCGGAACTACTCTACCTAATGACTGATTGCATACCGGATGGTGAGAATGGAGGGGCTTGTCGAGGGTGAGTTCCTTCTTCTGACTGGGGAAACTGGATTGACAATGATGCAGTTCAGAGAGAGAATGACATGCGACTTGTTAAGGTGAAGTTGAGATTTAGCAATTTTGGGCCACTGGAATTGCTACTACAGTGCAAGGAACCTAACCCACTTTTTTTGTTTGTTTTAGCCATGACTAGGTTATATTTGGTCACAAACGCCACATAATAATGATTTAACACCTGCTAACTATTTAAGAAAAATAATATCTGCATAACAGAACTACACATGGATTGGCAAGTCTTTAGTATTATTACAGAAAGAGGAACACCAACATCTAATTCAACAACCTCAGATTTACAGCACGTAGAAGCTTCTATGTGCTTCTTTATATCTTTTTAAAAGATACCCATTTAGCTTTGTCACCACACATGCAACAGTGACGATTTTTGTGGGGTTTCATAGTTATGTGCTTATCTTTGGACCTGGAAGAACAATTCCAAGTGATGCCACCTGGGCCTGAGCCATCTGCCTTGGCAGGGTCTATCAGATGGTGGTAGGCCATGTACTTTGGAAAATCTGATCTTAATAATCCAAAGCTACTCAGCTTTTTACTCTGATCAAATCACATCCTTAACTGCATAATGCAGGATACAAGAGGTGACTAAGAACAAAACTTGGAGGAATCCAAGCATCTCATAAGCAATTGACAGGGACTACTGGCCCACAGATGGTAATTTGTTATGAAAAAAAGAAAGTAACAGTTATCCTAGAAAGTCATAATTGAGCTATTTTTATTTCTCTATATAAATATTCTTAAAGCTGTTTGCAGTTAAGTGGAGATGTTATTGTATTCGATAATGGGTAAAATTTATTTAAATTGACTTTGAGTATGTCTTCACAGACACCTACTGAAACCAGTACATGTAGTCATCTTAAATAAGGTATGTGTAGAAATACTGCTGCAGATTGCTACAGGTGCTCTAGATTAAAGAAAAGAACTGTTAGGTTTCCCACTACTCATGCAGCCCGCTTTCAAGATCGGTAGTAAGATTTACTGTATTTTATCGTAAAGTATTCCAAGATTGTTTAGACTTTTTCAATCATGACTGTTTTCCTGTCCATTAGTTACTTATGCCCTCAAGAATTAGTCTTTAGAAATATGAAATTTGACAAAAGTGATAACTGCAATTCTGAGGTAATAAGGCAAGTTTCATGCAGAATGAATTTGCCAAGCAGGGGTTATCTTTTATAGCCACTCTGTGTTGAAGAGGTTTCAACTGGTACTCATACACTCATGTAGTACGGAGAAAGCTTTACTTTGATCACAGGTCTCCTTGTTAGTAAAAACAAAAACTGTTAGCTGATGGTAGGAGGAATTGCCTTATCCTGAGCCCTTGGGCTCACAGCTGATATTCCTTCTGAGTTCTGGTTAGTGATTTATTCTACCGGGATTCCCTTGTACTTTGAAGTGCTCTAGGATGCAGTTAACCCAATACTTTTCTTTATCCCCCTCAGTCACTGAAAGCTGTTGAAAACCAGCTATTCCCTTCCCAAATACTAGTACCCCAACTTAGCAAAAATCATCCTTTAAAAATAAATAAAATTTAGAAAAACAATTGACTACACTGAGTATCAGGTTACAGATTTGTAAGCCGAGAAGGCAACAATTATTCAGAACCTCAAACATTCAGTAGCTTGCACATTTCTAGGCATTGACCACATCTGTACCTACATTTCACATTATGCACATGTGATTACTTGAAACTGTTTCTCAAACAGTATTTTGTTTTTATTACTTTTGTCAAAAATATAAATGCCACATATATGTTTAAACATAAACCTTTCTGATTACTTATTTTTAAAATTCCACTTAAACTAAAACATGTTCCTGGGATCCTTTTACCATTATTATAAGTGTACATGGCTTATGAATTACAAATATAGAATTATTTTCTGCATATTTAAGCTTATCTTATTTCTCTGCCTTTCCCCCTGTTAAATACTTTCTTCTGGTTTTCCCTTGACCTAATCTGTCCTTTGATCATCCTTCTAATTTCTTAGGTCAACTGAGGCATAAGCAGATATTTGTCATTTAGTCATTTTCATTCTTGTTTTGATCCATTTTTATATGTCTATTACCTTGTATAAAATTACTCCAGATCGTTTCTCAAAATCTTTTACAAATCTGAGCTGAATCAAAGTACTAATATTAAACTCTTAAAAATATTTTGTTATAAGACATCTTGTATTTGGCCTTCACTTTCCATTTTATTTGGTAAGCAAAAAATTTTCCCTTTATTCCTATAAACAAAAATGTTGATATCAAAGGCAGCTGGTCTTTCTTTGCCGAGTCTGAATTATATAAATTGTAGTGTGCAGTTAAATATTTTGGGGAAGCTATACCAGCACAACTAAAACACAGAGGTTTTTAGTGATACAAATCATAAACCTAGGCTCACAATGAAAGAGATACTGTAAGAATAAAACATGTTACAAATTGATGAAGCATGAAAAATAAAAACACATAAGAAAAACCTACCATAGTGTCAAAATTACATTAGTCATGTTAAACTCTTCAAGTTGGAAAACTTAAAACAGAAGACTAAGGTTTTACCTAAAATTCCCCTGTTTAGTTTTGATTGAATTTTTCTTCCCCAAGATTTATGAGCTTGTTCTAAATTCAATCTGCTTAAAAGTATAACATTGCTTTTTATGACATGGGAGAAATGGTTTATTTCCCATAAAATATGGATAGAAATTTAATGCTTATGTGTTTGATGGTATAGAATATATAATGTAATAAATAGCATTTCATTATGGAACTGTCTTGCTTTAGTGTGCCTCTACATCTTAGATATGTAAAGGAGGCAATTTTCAACTATAAAAATTTAAGATGCATACTTTATCAATAAAAATAACATACAAGTTGAGTGCAAATGAAGATGTAGGAATTGAATGTAATTTTTCCTCATATGCATCATTTTAAAGTAATTTTGTTGAATAATTCTGGATTTAAGACATGTGGACAAAAGGAAGTTCAGTTAGAAGTTTTTGAAATTTGAGAGGTAGTCATTGTCTTCCTAATTTGAACACCCCCGCCAAAAAAAAATATAATTAGAACTTCATGAAATGTATGTGGAAAGCAACTGGAATTAGGAAAGATTGCATATATTTTGAATTTTTAATTAAATCATAAATTTAATATTATCAGTCATAATCTATATTTCATGCTAGTTTCAGCACATTATTTACTATATGACACTTGAAGAAAACAACCAATTTCTAAAAGAAATCTAATTGTAGGAAGAGATAGAAATTAGAAAAACAAAATATGCTGAATATTATTTTATACTTTTCAGAGTAATGAATAGGTATTCATATCTTCTAGTATATGTAGAAGGATAGCAGATTTTATTGTGAAAGCACCAATTATTATGTAAAAATAGTAATTTATTTAAAAAAATCAATAAAATATATAGAATCACTAAATAACATGCAATAGCCAAATTTTTCCTTAAATTTTATAGTTCATAATTCCTGGAGAAAGGCAATTCTAAAGTTTTGTAAAATGGAGCGCATCATAAATCACATAAATTACCATTGAGTATTTAGCATCTTTTAATATATTTTCAAAATTCTTTATTTCAAAATAACTGACTTTATTTCTTGGAGAAGTGTAGCAGAAATAATATTTATACTCTCAACAAAACTTTCAGAGACAAATTCTGGTTTCAGCATAATCTTCCGTACTTAAGTTCATATATCATGACTATATGTTACCAAGGCAATTTTATCTAGCAGGTAAAATTCAAAATAAAGTTGTATAATATCTGTAGCTAAAGATCATTTTTAATTTATAATATTTTTATTCCCGTCATATCTCATGTCACAAACTTACAGAAGAATGGCAACTCTTAAAAGAATCGTCATGAGTCTTAGAATTTAAACATAAATTTTTCAGCTTGCTTAATTTAAGTTCTTTTCCCCTTAAAAAATACCTCTGCCTTTACTATTGAATATCATTTCATTAAGAAGAAGGAATCATAGATATACACATTTATCAAGTTTAAAGAGCTTAGCACATGTTTAAAATAATTTTGATCATGTTTTCTACAAAAGATGAGCAGCTTACATTTTTCATATATTCAGCCTCTTGTTATAATGTGCTGCTTGATATCAAAATCTTGCATAAAATATTATTAATGAAACATTTTTCACAGAAATTCAAGTATATTGTAAATATATGGTAAATACTATGCTATATATAGTTTAAAATGAATGCTATAGAAATTCTCTAATAAATTTGGTAATTTTTACCATTCTCCATGAAATTAGCTGTTTGAGGTAAAAAGGCATCTTTCAACATTGGGTTATATAGATGTAGACATTGATGTAGCTATTATAGAAAATGCTAGGATTTTTCCTGTTATTATTGCATTTAAAAAAAAATTCTCTATGGCCTAGAAAATAAAAGTTAATATTTTATGTTTTTCAAATATTCTAAGAAATGAAACTTCTGAAAAAAAACCTTATGGAATAATTAGTATATTTTTAGAAATTCAGAGAAAACAAACCAGTCATATTTAATTCTGGAATGCATCAAGACCTCCTTTTTTTACATTTTTTTCCTTTGAATCACACATTTTCTCTTCCAAGTAACATTTTCCTTATATTATACTTTCTATTAGACATCAAGTTTCCTGATATATGTTTTGGGTCTACATTTAAAAAGATCTTTTCTGCTAGCTTTCTTTTAACTGTGTGCCTTTCAGAGAGACTCCTTTCTTTTCTAATCTTTTCTAATTTTTCTTCACCAGACTTTTAGCCCCACACTCAGCTGACTGACTGAGACAGGTTGTAGAGAAATTTCTGGACATGTTGTTAACATCTGACACAGTGAGAAAAAAAGCCAGCACAGTCACAAGGCAGGTTCAAGGAGAAGTGGCAGCTTCTGGAGAGGAAAACTTCTGTGTGTTTGCTAGTTGCTGGTTACCTGCAACACACTGGTTAAATTCAAATCCATTCATTTCTCGTGTCTCTCCCTCTAAACCACTGTAATGCAAACCAAAAGGACCTTTATGGATGTTTTTTATTGACGTGTGCAAATCAAGTGTATCTTTAATTCGTCTTGTCTGACATTTTCCACAATACTTTTAGTAGACAGTATTATATAAATATTTCTGGTGACTTTATGCAGGTGGTTGCCTAAATCTTTCTTTGGATAAAGCCTTTAATGCTTTCACCCAGGATCCGTAGAGGAGCTACCCGAGTTTGAGAAGTTTAGTGCTGCTCTTTGTACTTTAACTTTTAATATCAGAGCACATATTGAAACCATAAACACAATGAAAATTCAAAAAATATTCCGACTATATTAGAAGAATATATCCCCTCCTTTTTTATCCTTAAAGAGCCAAGGGCGTGGGGAGTGGCAGGAAGAAACATTCTTAAGATCTAAGCCCTGGACGCCATCCTGCGAGCGCTTAAAACCCTTAGAAGCGTGCAACGTGAAGAACACCCCCTTTCGAAATCTAAAACAATATTAGATTCCCAAAACATATCGGCAAAGAAAGCCTTACCGTCAAACGCTTGCAGCAGGTTCCAGCTCAGACCCAGACTGAAAAGTTGAGCAGCTGGTGAACAAAAGTTTTAGCTTTTTTTTTTTTTTTTTTTTTTAACGAAGTCTGCAAAACTAATTTCCCTCAAAATAGGGCTCAATTTCCGTTAAAGAAAGCAGCGCTTACAAATCTCAGAATTCCTGATCACCCCCACCCTATCCCACCTCTGAGCACTGGAAAACAATTCGAACTTTCACACGGATGTAAAGGTTTATTGCAAAGCCACTATTCTACAGGACAACTTAAAAGAAAAGGGAGATGGTCAGGCTGAAGCCTGAGGGACGGGGCTAGGGAAAAGGTTCTGCCTTGGTGACATTTCTCAAAGATTAATCAATACTTTTTCCTAATTCAAACCAGATGTCTGGCCCAGTTTGCTGTACCCATTAATCCCATTAACAACTTCAAAGACCTGGTCCCCGTCCTCTGGACACCTGAGACAATGAAAATAACAGGGCGACGCTGCTGGTGGCACATTTGCGGTCCCGGGCGGGATAGGTGAGCGCCGATATTCTCCTGATGGCGACACGTCCCAGGAATGATGCGACTGTTCCTGCAGCTCATTATGAGCGGGCGGCGTGCTTACCTTGTGTAAACGACTTGGCCCCCAGCAGACGGTGTCGTCCCTCAAGCATGTGACGGTATCAAAGCCCAGCCGCCGCTCGCATTAATTTACTGGTGGAAAGTTTTCTAATTAATTTTCTATGATGCAAGATTGTAACCAGGGAGACCCGAACTTTAAGGGATATCGAAGTGCAATACTTTTTCAGTAAATGGAACCATG